>NC_091079.1:59107500-59200000 GCF_032405125.1 Capricornis sumatraensis | reverse complement strand
ACGCTCGACAGTGGGCTAGGAAAAAAAAAAAAAAGGACAACCTGGTGAATTGTTGGGTCCTTCTAACTGATCACTTTGCAAGACCCCTCCTTCATTTTAACCAATTTTTACTATACCTCTGGGAAGATAGACCCACTTGTCCTTCACTGGAGCCGTCTGACAATTACCACATTCACTAAATATAATCAGCTATCAATAAAAAATGAATTTCATTTGTTTTTTCTGCCTAACTTCTGATAGAAAAATACCTTTGCGTCGGATAAAGAAGGCAGTAGTTAATGCTTGCTGAAGATACCAGAAAACAACTAGCAGTGACATCAGAGCTCTTCTTTACTAGGACTGAGCGTGGTTAGGCCTGATTTCATTGTTAAGAGTCCAGGGTAAGCTACTCATTACTCCCTATTCTGACATTTTGGCCAACAGTACTTGATAGGAATTGCATGTGTTAAGACACAACTTTATCACTGACCCCTCAACCCACCCCACCCCCAACCCCCAACAGCTGCACATGCTTCTTCCAGGTTTACTTGTAGCAGGCATAAATGATTCTCATATCATTAGAGAAGGAGAACTAAATGCTCAGTAGGCAGACACATGTGGGGTAGAGTGTGACTTGAAATGGATATCTTTGCTGGATTTCAAGCATGCAGTCTAATGTAGTGGCTGGTAAAAGCCTATCACAAAGCCATTTTTAGGCTCTGAATAGTTGGGTGAAAAACTAAAAGACAGTTCAAGGTAGAAATGGAAACTGTAAAGTCTGTGCCTTTCCTGAGTCTGTTTTTTTAGAGGCAAATACAGTTGGTTGCAAGAAGAACAGACTGGAAGCCTAATTGGGTTGTGGTCTGCTCTTCAATGAAGGAAGGCTCACTACCAAATGATCCAGACAAGGGCCATAACGGAGGTCTGATGGGCTGATGGAAGAAATAACTAGGAGAAGGTGAATGAAGTTTCAGTGTGTAGCTGTGTGGAAAACTCTTTTTTAAATATTGGCTAGTCTTCTATGCTAAATGCAACATTTGGGTGTTAAAAAAATGAAAAATAACTGACACCAAAAGCGACACACATTTCTTTAGTTAGAAAAAGAACTTCAATTTTTTAATTGGCCTTTACCCAGCTGAGAAACTTTGTCTAAGGCTTAGCATTCAAGATACTCTCAAGTCCTCAACATCACTCTCAACTTGACCCCAATCATTATCATATTACTGTCAATTAGCCTAGCTTATTACTGGTTGCTCTTCTTTTCAACCTCACCACACCCAATTTTTCTCTGACCTGCTTTGAAATCATTTCTGTAGTTGTATTATTAACAGTATCTAAGGAATTTCCATTATGTTAGGGAATAGTCTTCCAATATCTTCAGTGGTAAGTGGCTGCTGCTACTGCTGCTAAGTTGCTTCAGTAGTGTTCGACTCTGTGCGACCCCGTAGATGGCAGCCCATCAGGCTCCCCCATCCCTGGGATTCTCCAGGCAAGAATACTGCTTCCTGAACAATGACTGAGGCCTGTGTGGGCTTCGCAGGTAGCTCAGTGGTAAAGAATCCGCCTGCCAAACAGGAGACATGGGTTTGATCCCTGTGTTGGGAAGATCCACTGGAGGAGGAAATGGCAAGCCACTCCAGCATTCCTGCCTGAGAAATCTCATGGACAGAAGGGTCCAGCAGGCTACAGTCCACAAGGATGCAGAACAGTAAGACATGACTTAGTGATTAAACAAAAACATGTTTAGGATCACTACTTACTATTACTTTTTTTTAAATAAAATGAATTATTTTCTGCTAAAAAATTAATTCAGAAGAATTAATCCCTGATTCATAGAGTTTCAGGCATGAGTGATTTGAGTGGAAGAAGCTTTATGGAGGACAGAAGATCCTTCCTTGTACTGTTAGAATGGTATTAGGTTGGTAGCCAGCCTCTTTTGCCTACTCATAATGCCAGTCTTAGTTTTGGATCAAGAACATCTAGGCTTCATACTCAATAATTATCCCCCTACTGCCTAAGTGCTTTCCCTCCTAAATCTAAGGAAACTGCTGGCTTACCTATCTCTCTGACATGAAAATTTAAGACAAGAGAAATTTTAAGGAACTAAGACTTTAAAAAATCGCAGTGGTAGTTAGAAAGCAAGTAGATCAATATTTGTTGACTCAGGCTTTCCTATCAGATGGGGTCTACAAATTCTTGTCTAGAGGTCATATAACAAAGTAATGAAAATTTTTAGAAGACTGCAGTAGGAATCTTAACTACTATAGTCAAAGACTATCAGGGATTTTTAGAAATTCAACATCTTAAGGAGTAAGCTGAGTTAAACAACTAGCTAAGTAAAATTTTTAGTAAATGAGATACAGATAAGGAAAATTAATAATGTACATTAGGTCTACTACTAAAAGACATACACTTGTAGATGTCCATAATCAAAAATTCAGTAGTCAACTGATGTATGAAAACCAGATTTAAAAGAGAAAAACTGAACACCAATCACAATGCACCAATGGTGGTAATTACAAAAGATGGGGCTTTCCTGGTGGCTCAGTGGCAAAGAATCCTCCTGCTAATGCACGAGATGCAGGTTCCATCCCTGAGTTGGGAAGAATTCCCTGGTGAAGGACAAGGCAACCCACTCCAGTATTGTTGCCTGGAAAATCCCATGGACAGAAAAGCCTGGTGGACTACAGTCCATGGGGTTGCACACAACTTAGCGACTGACAACAACAGCTACACAACATACATTCTTTCCTGTTCCCTAACTCCTGGTCCGATTATCTGAGAGATGAAAGTTTTCCTACAGATGATCTCATATTACTGTGAATTGGTTTAGTTTTGTTTTCCCAAAACTGCTAGAGTGTGTTGGTTGCTCAGTCATATCCGACTCTTTGTGACCCCAAGGACTGTAACTGACCAGGCTCCTCTGTCCATGTGATCTTCCAGGCAAGAATAATGGAGTGGGCACCTATTTCCTTCTCTGGGCATCTTCTGGACCCAAGGATCAAACCCAGGTCTCCTGCACTGCAGGTGGATTCTTTACCATCTGAGCCTCCAGTAAAGTCTGAAACTGCTGTCTATGCCCCCAAAGTAATGCTTTTTGGAAGAAAATGCCTGTCTCCCCATGAACATAGCACAAATTTAGTGCTTTTCCTCCAATTTGCTTTGATCTAGGTCTCACACAGGAAAACTTTATTCTTGAGGTGAAAAATAACACTAATGATGTACATGGGCCAAAGACAATTGTGCTAAAATTATTAAAGACTTACTCTTATCTAGATTTACCCTAAAAATGCTAGTATATTACACTGAGGTATGAGAAAAATGCAAAAGGCATGTTCTAAAGTTCCATTTAAGGGAACCAGGTTAGTCAGTATTTCCAGAGACTAATGGAACATATAAAAATCAGACACATAAAAAGAATCAGATACTGCTTAAAACAATAAAGTAAATACATTAAAAATAGAAAATCAAGTTATTTTCCTATTCTTCTTGAGGAAAAATCCAAAAGAAGCTAACCTCCTACAGGATAAAATGAGAGTTTTCTAATTTTTTCCAGGTGTACAGGCATATGATTTTCCATTACCATTTTCCCTTTTTGCATATGATCATGATAGAAAAAGACAAATGTGGAAAAATTTTGTAGCAGAAAATAATTCATTTTGTTAAAGAAAAGAAGTAATAGTAAGTAGTGATCCTAAACATGTTTTTGTTTAGTCACTAAGTCGTGTCTAATTGTTCTGCAACTTTGTGGACTGTAGCCTGCTGGATCCCTCTGTCCATGAGATTTCTCAGGCAGGAATGCTGGAGTGGCTTGCCATTTCCTCCTCCAGTGGATCTTCCCAACACAGGGATCAAACCCATGTCTCCTGCTTGGCAGGCAGATTCTTCACCACTGAGCCACCTGGGAAGCCCGATATTGAACACAGGCCTCAGTCATTGTTCAGGAAGCAGGCTCACATGATAGATATTACTCTTCAAAGGGTCTTCCTTGTGATCTTGAAAGACCAAACAATTTGGAAATTAAGATGAAAAGGTTTTATGAGAATTAATGCTGCTAAAACAATAAGAATTCCATCCAAAAAAGAACAAAATGGGTATTTAAAACCAGGAAATTTGGAGGTTAAATATTAGTCGCTCAGTCGTGTCCGACTTTTTGCGACCCCATGGACTATAGCTTGCCAGGCTCCTCTGTCCATGGGATTCTCTAGGCAAAAATACTGGAGTGGGTTGCCATTTCCTCCTCCAGGGGACCTTCCCAATTGTACATAAAGGAGACTTCATTAATGTGCATTAGAGGATACCCCAGGTTAACTGTCATAGAAAACTGTCTCTTGAGCCTTTAAATTCTAAACCAACTCTACACCTCTGGTTGGCCGATTGTTTATTTAGATTTTAAGGTGAATGACCTGGAGCTATTTGTTTCCATCTACCTGATTGTGAATCTGGATGTTGATAAATGCTGTGGTGTTGGAGAAGACTCTTGAGAGTCCCTTGGACTGCAAGGAGATCCAACCAGTCCATTCTGAAGGAAATCAGCCCTGGGATTTCTTTGGAAGGAATGATGCTAAAACTGAAACTCCAGTACTTTGGCCACCTCATGTGAAGAGTTAACTCATTGGAAAAGACTTTGATGCTGGGAGGGATTGGGGGCAGGAAGAGAAGGGGACAATGGAGGATGAGATAGCTGGATGGTATCACTGACTCGATGGACCAGAGTCTGAGTAAATTCCAGGAGTTGGTGATGGACAGGGAGGCCTGGCGTGCTGCAATTCATGGGGTCGCAAAGAGTTGGACACGACTGAGCAACTGAACTGAATTGAAATGCTAAAACTGAATATGTATATTTCAATTAAGTCAGTTTGAGGGTGCAGCCTTTGGAATCAGAATTATTACTTATTTTATGGCTGATCTCATTCAATGGATCACTTTTTAGTGATTTTCTTAGGAACAAAATCTTAAAATGGGCCCAAAGTGAACACATCATATTATCAAAATTTATTCATATAGATGATAAACTGTTAGAAGAGCCCAGAGCATGTGAGAGATATAGGAATATTCTACTTATGAAGTAATTTTCTTCTTTTATTTCACCTAGCTGGTATACCTATTTCTTCCACAGAGCATAGGAGATACTTGTTTGATGAAACGTAATCCAGTAGAAAGATGCTGATAGCAAGATGGAGAGCCACTGCTCTACTCCATGAGATAATTACAATATTCAGTATTACCCATCACAGATCAATTAACCTAAAAAAGATGTGAGCTGGAAGTGTGGGAATTCAGGCTCTCAGATGGAATCTTGTTGGTAACTGTGCTGTGCTAATGTTTAAACTCCATCAAAACAAACAACTAATTCAAGAGAGATTGCAAATTCCAGTAGGTATGTTCATGCACCTTTTCTCGATATAACACTCTTGTCTGTTTTGGTCCATGATTTAATTATACAGCAGATACATGGTGCCTTTGGTACCTGATGCATTTAAAAATTTCAGCTGCATGTAACAAATTCTGATAAATTATCTTTTCATTTTTATTGAATTTTCTAATTTTTCCTTGTTATGGCTACTTAGATACACCCATCATTTAAAAGTTGACATTTAATTTCCAAGTTCATGGTATTTTTAATGTACCTTTGATATTAATTTTCCACTTTGATATTAATTTCTCATTTAAATGCTTTCTTCTCTGCAATCACCCTCTGTGTTTTTTGAGTCTTCTAACTGTATTGAGACTTTCAATGGCTAAGTCAAAGATTTCCCTTGTAAATTATACTTGAAAATATGTGGGTTATTTTCAAATCTTTTTATATTGACTTCTAACATAATTCCACAGTGATAAGAGAACAGACTCTGTATGATTTTAATACCTTTAGACCATGAAATTTTTGTACTTGTTTTATGTCCCTGGATATGTTCCAGTGTCTCCTAGTTTACAGTCTGCTGCTGCTGCTGCTAAGTCACTTCAGTTGTGTCCGACTCTGTGTGACCCCATAGATGGCAGCTCACCAGGCTCCCCTGTCCCTGGGCTTCTCCAGGCAAGGACACTGGAGTGGGTTGCCATTCCCTTCTCCAATGCATGAAAGTGAAAAGTGAAAGTGAAGATGCTTAGTCATGTCCGACTCTTAGCGACCCCATGGACTGCAGCCTTCCAGGCTCCTCCATCCATGGGATTGTCCAGGCAAGAGTACTGGAGTGGGTTGCCCTTGCCTTCTCCGAGTTTATAGTCTATGGGAACTTGAATAGAATTTGCATCCTACTGTTGTGTGAAAATTGTATAAATCCTAATTATGTTGAACTGGTTCATGGTGCTTTTCAGGTTTACTATATCCTCCTACTTTTCTATATATTCAGTCTATTAATTTTTGAGAGTTTGATATTGAAACATCAACTAAAAATCTTAGTTTATCTACTTGAAATAATTGTAATGTATAGTGGAACTATATATAACTTTATTCTGTATTTTCCAAGTCTCTTGTAAATGTGTTGTATTTTCATAATTAAAAAAAGAGAGAGAGAGAAAACACAGTGCTCATCAAGAAGGGCCTGCCTCTAACATCTTTCCACAACTCTGATAGTTTTGCCAATCCATATTTCAGAAGGAGAATGTAAATTATATTTATGGTGGTAGAATGAGGAGAAAGGTTAGGTTTTTAAAGTATTTCAAAAACATATTCTCTCCTCTCCTTCCTGGCTTTTTCTTGTACAGGCCCTCTGGGTACTAGTTTCAGAGTTACAAAGGGGAAAGGCAGTCAGTAAAGGACTCATTGTCTGAGCAAAGGCCTTCTGATCCGGTGGAGAGAAAAACAAGATGTCCCGATCACCACTTAGGAGGGTGACTACACAGGATCATCCATCAAAGCTGACTTGCAGATTAAAGGCACACATACTTGAACTGTTCTTAGCCCAGTGTAAATACCAAATTTTATTCTATTTTACATAATTTTCAAATTTATACGTGTTCATGGAGTTTTTCCACATTAGACATTATGTGGAAAAGCTCTATTTTACATAACTGATCATAGTAGGTTTTCCACATAAGACATTTTTCTAGATATTAGTTAATAATCACAGTGATATATAAAGTGAGACTAGAAGACTAATACATTCAGATGCAAAACAATTAGCCACTGCATTATTCTTTAACTATATTTGATTTAATTGAAAGGTACAGACAAAATACATAATTGTAGCTCCACTATTTAAGACCCTAAGAATATAAGATAATTAAGCCCAAGTACATTCCCTACACATAGGTGGACAGTGGAAGGTAGCTGGTGCTATAGGTAAAGAAAATGACACTGAATAAATTTTCTGGGTAGAATTCTTTGTATTTGGAGATTCACTCTGCTTCTCTCTAAAGCCGACAAGTCTTTCTGGACCAGGATCCAGCTGAGTTAGCAGTGGCCAAGAGGTCACCTGACACCACTGTTTTTATGCTTCCCAAACTAAAAATGGGAATATTTTCCAAAGTCACATTAAATTGCCATCAGAGAGGATGAAATTGAAAGGTTTGAAATTTATGTAAAAAGTCTAATTTGGAAAATGAAAAAAAAAAAAAAAGAAAAAGAGCCTTCCTATCATGTTTTGGAAACTTCCCAGATGTATTAGTTCATTCCAGATGTCTCTTTGGAATGTCATAATTTCCTTTTAAAAATTAAAATATATATACTGTTAATTTGGAAAACAAAACTTAGTTTAAAAAGAAACTAGAATCTTTTTTTTTTTTCTTGGTTTGTGTCAGGTACCACTTTTGTTATATGTGTGGCTACATGAATGCCTATAACACTATATTCAGTTTTTTTCAGTAACTAGATACTTATACTTATTCACAAAATCTAAACTATACAAACTGCATTTCTCTTGATAAGCAAAGAATTGGATTCATCATCTAGGAGTGCCCCAAACAGTTGTCATTTTGTTCTGTCTTGATTATAAATCTAGGCGACAGGTGGTGGTAGAAAGATATAGGGTACTATTAATGTATTTTTAAGGTTGTAAATATACTTAAATAATAAGAAATAAAATGAATGCTACTAAAAGCAAAATTGTACAAATTATCATAGAAGTGAATTCTTAGTAATTAAACTTTACATATCTGTTTCATTACCTGCTAGGTATAATGCAGGGGCATTCCTGTGGCTAGAAGGCTCTTTGCTTTTGAACTTCCTGGCATTTAAGGGGGGAAAAAACCCAAAACAGTACAAAAGCAAAAAAAAAAAAAAAAAATCAGTATTCCTTGTAAAAACATAAATTAAGATGCCAATGAATGCTTTAATACTTTACTTTCTTAATATGTATAACAAATTTCATGTCACATGTCTGCACTGAAATGCCATTTGAAATTAATTTTGAAATGAGTATAAAAAAGGAATGTTTCTGAGATATAATGATATGAATAATATATTTATGAGATGCTAATCTACCCTTTTCTGCACATGTTTGGGGTGGTTTACTGCCTGTTTATTAACTATAGCCACTGAAATATATATTCCAAATAACTTAATGGGTTCACTTACTGAAATTAAGAGATCCGATATACCCCTATTCTTGGTTACATGTCATTGGCTGCCTAATATCACTTAATTCATTAGACTGACTCTCCTTGACATGACTTACTGTTTGAATTTTGTGGAAATCCAGGCAAGGAGGATGGACCGTTCATTCCAGGGAGAAGGACTGGGGGGAGGCCCGGGAGTCCTGGGTAGGCTGCGGGCAGACTGATGCCATGGAGGGAGCTGCTGTCCATCATGCTTGGCTGCTGTACTGCTAATCCCAGCACGTCTGAAGCTTTCTTTATACGGTCAAGTTCTTGCTGAGCCATCAGCTGTCTAACGGTAGTGGGAGCCAAGTAATCTTTCTCCCGATCAAGCTGACTCCCAACGGTCTCCCTCACTTTGGAAATGTGCTGTTTGGAGAAAATATGATCTCTGATGGACAAGCGGGCAGAGTACTTCACCCCACAGAGGGTACACTCTGGTTTGGCGCCTTCCGTTCCACTTTGATTGATCATGAAAGGCTTCCCTATGTTAATTTTAAATTTCTTTTCCTTTGCCCTTGCATTCTGGAACCACACCTGGACCACACGTTTGGGCAGACCGATCTCATTCCCTAGCATCTCACATTCTTGCATGGTTGGAGTTCGGTAGTCACTGAAGCAAGCCTTGAGAACCTTGAGTTGGAGATTGCTCATCTGGGTTCTGAAACGCTTGTGACCTGGTCGGTCATTACTTTTGGATTTGAAAGGATTGCTGGAGCCGAATGGATTTGGTGAACTGGGGTCAGCTATGCTAGACGTTTCACTGCGGTCGGCATTGTCATCGGGGTCATCCGTGATATAAAAGCTTTGGTCGTGGTCACCATCTTTATCACTGAAAGGTATCGAGGGACTCGTGAGCGAGAAGAGAAACTTCTCATCACAGACCTCTGTAGTGGGGGTGGTCGCTGTTTTTGGCAAAGCGTCGAGAGTTTTCCCCTCTTTAGGAGACAAAGCTGGCTTCACCTCTCCAGAACTTCCGGTGGTGCTTTCCATTTCTGCGTTTCCCTCGTCTCCGGTGGTGGCGTCACTGATCGCTGTATTAATGGACGAAGTCTCATCAAAATCAGTTTTATTTTGATCATACCCAGCCTCAGCAGGAGGGGCGTTTAAATTCTCTACATCCTCAGAACATTCCGCTTTGAAAGAAGAAGGGCTTAAGAGATTCTTCGGTGACAGTTCTGCCGTCTTGCTAACAGGTGTCGACACTGTAGAAGCCAACTCATTCTCACTCGAGAGATCGATTTTCGTTAATGGCAAAGATGGATAATCAAAATAAATGTATTTCTGCGGGCTATCTCCACCATCTTCGGCGGATATTAAAGGGCTTGGTGGCAAGCTGTAACCTGCCTGCTTGCCTTCGTTCCAGTGCCGGGAGCGAATGTGGCTTTCTAAGGCTGACTTGGCCTTGAACAGGGCTCGGCAGAAAGGACAGCGTTTATGCGATTGTGCTGGACCCACTGCCCGGAACTGGCCTTTTCTTTCTCGCGCTCTTGTATTCTGGAACCAGACCTGCACGACCCTTTTCTTCAGCCCCACTTCCCGCGCGATGTGATCGAGCATTTTCCGGGTGGGGTTGGAATCCAGTAGGTATTTTTCATAGAGAATTTCCAGTTGTTCCGGAGTGATGGTGGTCCTCAAGCGCTTATCACGGTGTTGGTCCTCCCCACTGTTTCCACCTTCCTTCTCACTGCAGTTGTTCTCTTCCTTCTCATCCAGTTTCCTCTTAAGGGAAGCGGCCACGGTGGCCGGGGCTGCAGGGTGGGAGGAAGCTGTCTGCGGGGGCATCTGTGTGAGAGGACCACCGAGCAGCTGTCCCGTCATCAGGGAATTGTTAGGGTCGAATATCATGTAGGGCATGTCCATGGGCCGTTCCAGGAACGGGGAGTGAAGGAATTGGTTCTGAGCAGCCAGGAAGTGCATGTGCTGATGCTCCTGCCAGAGTTCCAAGGTAGGGAAGGCAACTGTACACTGATCACATTGGTACTGAAGTAACTGTGGAGGTAGACTGTTCTGGAGAGAAGTCATGGAAATCTGCAGCGGACTGGAAGGGACAGGGGTCTGAGAAGCCGAGAGAGGTCGTCCCAGGAGTTGGGGCGGTTTGGGTGGCTGGGGCTGAGCGGCTGAGGCGGGCGGTGGCGGTGGTGGGTCCGAGGAAGAAGATGCTGACGGCAGGGCTGGTTTGGTGCCTTGAGGGTGGGGCGAGGGGTCACCCGGCTTTGGCTTTTCTGTGGGATACTCGGGCTTTGGAGACGTCTTTTCCGGTTCCGGTTTGGGTGATGGGATCAGGGGGGTGCTGGTCCCAGAAGCAGAGCCCCCAGCAGGGGCAGGAGCGGTTTTGGCTGCTTCGGTCTGGCCAGGCACTGAACAATGCTTATACACCACCTGATCTGTGGCATCCATGGAGTCTTCAGTTTGGCTCTCATCTTGGGCGTCATCGTCTTCATCCTTGTAACACTGCTTTTTCTGATGCGTGATCAAGTCGAAGATCCTGGGGAAAACCACACTGCACTTTTTACACTGGTATTGCATGTTGCTCGTTCGGATGTACCGCTCATTTGTGAGTTCTCTTTTTTCGTTGTCTTTTGTCTCTGTTTGATTCTCATAACTCTTCCGCGCCTTCTGCCGAGCATTCTGGAACCAGACAACGATAACCCGGGTGGGGAGATTGAGAACGGTGGAAAGTTGTTCGATTTCATCATCTTTTGGGTAAGCGTTGGTGTCAAAAAAGTCTTGAAGAACCCGAAGCTGGTAGTCAGTAAACCTGGTCCTGGAAGACCTTTTACTGAAGGATGTGTCTGATTTGTAATGTTCTAGGGAGGAGGGCTGGGGGTCCATTCTGATATCTTCCAAAACCGTTATGGGAGGGTTACTGAAGTTGTAGGGCGAATCCTTATTTCTCTGCCGCTCCTTAAAAAGCGTGTTTCGAAACCAGTGCTTGATAACCTTCTGGGAGAGGCCGGACTTCTCTGCCATTTCCTGGATCTGTTCTTCACTCGGAGAATTGTTGATGTCAAAGTAAGCCCTCAGGATTTTCAGCTGGTCGTCCGTAATTCTCGTCCTTGGGCGTTTGAACTGCGAGTGCCTCAGGAAGTTGGGATCCAAGCCAAGCTGCTGCTGGCAGAGCTGGGTGAGGTCCGCCGAGAGTGTGTCCATTGGAGGCAGCTGCAGGGCGAGCTGGGGCGGGAGGGCGGGATGTTGCACCGACTGCATCATGATGGACGGAAAGAGGGGAAGATCCAGGGATACTGGCAGCTGGACCTGCGGGGGTGCAGAAGGGGGTGGGGGCGGGGGAGGCGGAGGAGGGGGCGGGGGCGGGGGCGGAGGTGGCGGGGGAGTGGGCGCTGGGGCCTGGAGTGGGGTGGAGACCGCGCTGGGCAGTTTCACTGGCCCCAGAGAAGGAGGCTGCGGAGGAGCCGGAGGCAAGGGAGGCGGTGGAGGTGGGGGAGGTGGCGTTTCCGGAGAAGATGGAGAAATGGGATAAAGCTTGTCATAGGCCTCCCTGTACTGACGGGCAAATTTTTCTAGCGCTCCGTATGGAAAAAACTGGCCATGTACATGCTCCTGGTGACTCTTTAGAATGAGAACGTTGGAGAACAACTTCCCACACGTCCCGCATTCCAGCTTCTCCGTGCTTTCGCCTTCCCCACTCTTGCCCTTCTTCTGTACCTTCTGCCTGTTCTCGTTGTACTGAATGACCAGTTCAAAACCGAAGTTTTCCAGTAAGGCTTTGGCTGCATTTCCTCGGGCCCCTGAAGCGATGCGGGGCGGCGGGATGGATGGTTCCGAGGACTTCGGCTTCTTTCCAAGGTCTTTGCTTTCTTTGAGCCCTTCGCCCTCACTTACACATTCTTGCTTTGGCTTGTCTTGCTTCTCGGCCATCTCTTCGGCGTCCTTGTAAGAGGGTACGTCCTTCACGATGGAGCAGTCGGCACTGGCCACGGTGGTTTGCTCTTGTTTCAATAACTTGCTGGCCTGCTGCTGCTGCTGTTGCTGCTGCTGTTGTTGTTGCTGTTGTGGCTGTGGCTGTGGCTTTTGAGATGGCAGGTGGGGCTGTGTGGCCTGATACTGTTGTGCTTGCTGCTGGAGAATCTGGAGTTGAGTTTGGCCAACGTGATGTTGGCTTTGAATCTGCTGCTTCAAATCTTCAAGCAGGGACCCAGCCATTCCCGTCATGCCTGGCATGCCAAAGGCGGCAGAGCCTACTGGCAAGCCCAGATCTGGCCCCAAGCTGAACTCCGTCCCAGGGATGTAGAAGGGAAAGAGAAACTGAGGCTGCTGAAACTGCAGCAGAGCTTCTGGGGTCATAGGAAAATGGGGCAAAAAGGCGGGGTTGAGAAACTGAGGCTGAAAGAAGGCTGCCTGCTGTTGCAATTCGTGCTGCAACTGCATCTGAATTTGTGCTGGTGACTGAGGTGGGTGATGTGCAGGTTGAGCAGAGATCAATTCCGGATTTTGCTTTTTATTTAATTCTTTGGCATCTAAGTGGGTATCTTTGCTGCCTACTGCTGCTAAATTAATGGAATCTAACATCCCTTGGCTGGGACTGTTAATGCTGGTTGCCGCTCCGTGCCCGCCGGGTGCATGACCACCGCCGGGCTCCAGCTTCGCTGCCCTCGCCTTTGTCTGGTGGAGCACAGACCTCATGTGGATTTCCAAGGTCGAGCTTTGGCTATACGCAACGTTGCAGATGCTGCACTTGTAGGGTTTGTTATCTGGGCTGTTGTTGGTTTCTTGAGGGACAGGGCTGGAGGCTTCCTGCAAAACCTTTTTCAACTTGTGCAGGTGAGATACTGAGTTATAATGGACCAGGAGAATGTTCTTCTGGGTGAACGACTCTTTACACACGGTACACTTATATGGGCGAGATGGATCGAGGAATTTTTCCATCGTAAAATTTGGCCCTTTTCTAAAAGGTAAGGTCCGCTTTGGTTCAGAGCCCATGTCATCTGGAATAGAACTACTGTCACTGCCTACAGGACTTGCCTTCCCTTCATGGTCCACCTCATCCTCTCTTTCCATCTCCTGCTCTAGGGCATGGTCCTCCTGGGCCATAGGTTCACTCTCTGCCCATAGTTCCCCATTCACGGGCAAGGAGGCATACAGCTGTTGAAGTTCGGCTTCACTCAGTTCGGGGTGGCCTGCTTCCAAGTGTTTTTTTAAAGCCTGGAATGTACGGAAACTACGCTGGCACAGGTTACACATAGTGGCGGCCCGAATCGCATGATACTGGGAATGTATCTGAAGCTTCTGCATAGTCTTAAAGGCCAAGCTACAATGGTTACAGCGATACTTGTAAACGTGGCGGTCTGAGACAGAGAGTGGTTGCCTTTTCTGCTGTTCGCTTAACTGATCTTGCAGTGTGTCGGAGATTTTCATATCCTTACTGCTATTTTTATTCCATTCCAACACTTCTGTGGCTTCTTTAGTTGGTTTCTGCTCCTCACTCTTTATTTCCACACTAGCCTTTGAATCATCGAGACCCGCCATACTTTTGTCATCCATTGGACTGTCACCTGTGTGAAGAAAGCATAAACAGCACTTACAGGAAGGAAGTCTACAGATTAAATGCCAATGAATATTATTATGCAGGAGCCTCTGAAGGGCTTCCTTGGTGATTCAGTCAGTAAAGAATCTGCCTGCGAATGCAGGAGATTGAGGGTTCGATCTCTGGGTTGGGAAGACCCCCTGGAGAAGGAAATGGCAACCCATTCCGGTATTCATGCCTAGAGAATCCCATGGACAGGGGATCCTGGTGAGCTACTGTCCATGGGGTCGCAATGAGTCAGACACGACTTAGGGACTAAACCACCACCACCATTGTTTAGGAGGAACCTCCAAAGAAATCACCTCTGACCTCAAGGAATTTCAGCATGGGAAGAAAATAAGTCAGAATTAGCATGCTACCACCAGTATGACAGCAAGGGTTAGAAGCACAGTGTTCAGGAATTAGAGCCCACAAAATATTCCTGGTCAGTGGTATTTAGGTCCCCCCTCAATCTGGTAAAGAATTTGCCTGTCAAGAAGATCCCCTGGAGAAGAAAATGAAAACCCACTTGCCTGGGAAACCCCATGGACAGAGGAGCCTGGTGAGCCATAGTCCATGGGGTCACAAAAGAAATCAGATATGACTTAGCAGCTCAACAGCAACAATAACAACAAATGGTCATTTACAGATAACCAGATAGTAAATATGCCTTGGAAATGACAGTTTTTGGAAATGTGTGGTTTTTTTTTTCTTTGTGCATCTCAAAAACATAAAATCTTTTACCGTAATAATGCTAGATCAGCATCATGAATAGAAGGCCCAGAGTGTGTCTGGCACAGATCCTGGTCACAGGCTGGCATACCTGAATATTTCCCAGCCCCCTCAGCTGTGATGACTGCAGGTGTGTCCCGCTCTGACTTCTCAGAGGCAGCTGCTGGCAGTAGCAAGCTGTTGGGCATCATCACATCAGGGACAGGCACCTGTGAAAACCAAAGGGGTTCATGACAAAGGTACCCCAGACAACATGGACTCCATCACACTTTACCCCAGCAGTTGTGTACCCCAGTTATATTTTCTAACCAAAGCAGAGACATTCTATGACTCTTAGAGGTCAATGCTCTCCTTTCAAATTTCAGATCAATGCTGTGGCAATGCTGTATTCTTCTTTACTTTTCTTTTTTTAAAAAATAAGCTTGAAGGTTTCTGTAGCCCAGAAATGATAGCCAAGCAAAGATGAAGCTCCTAGTGCCCACAGGAATCATTTTATTAACATTATAATTATATTCAAAAGCAGAGACGTTAATTTGCCAACAAAGGTCCGTCTAGTCAAGGCTATGGTTTTTCCAGTGGTCATGTATGGAAGTGAGAGTTGGACTGTGAGGAAAGCTGAGCACCAAAGAATTGATGCTTTTGAACTGTGGTGTTGGAGAAGACTCTTGAGAGTCCCTTGGACTGCAAGGAGATCCAACCAGTCCATTCTAAAGGAGATCAGCCCTGGGTGTTCTTTGGAAGGAATGATGCTAAAGCTGAAACTCCAGTACTTTGGCCACCTCATGCGAAGAGTTGACTTATTGGAAAAGACTCAGATGCTGGGAGGGATTAAGGGCAGGAGGAAAAGGGGACAACAGAGGATGAGATGGCTGGATGGCATCACCAACTCGATGGACGTGAGTTTGAGTGAATTCCAGGAGTTGGTGATGGACAGGGAGGCCTGGGGTCGCAAAGAGTCGGACACGACTGAGCAACTGAACTGACTGACTGACTGATAGGTATGAGAATAAGGCTGCAAATTTTGTGTTGTTGAATCAGCTATGCCTTGTATCACATTTGGGGTTTATTCCCAAGGCACAGGAGAAACAAACAGGACTTAACTTGTGATTTCTACAACACGGTCAGCAAGAGCTTGTCGCCACCCAGAAGAAATACATTTCTGTCACACAATAATGACAGATTTTATGTTGATACCTTCACAGAGATTATGGCACACATGCATCACCACTTGGTACCCTTACTGTCATAAGCAGCTTCTCCACGCAATCCGGAGACACACTGTGCAAATGCGTCAGATGAAGCTGGAGGTGCATCTTGTTGCTAAGGACGTCCTGGCAGAGGGGACAGCAGATGACCGGCTGCACTGAGTGCTGTGACAGGACGTGCATCTGGATACGACTTTGGTCCCTACTATTGTAGTTACAATAAGGACACTGATAGAACTGGAAAATATTGAATAAACATGACTCCTATTAGTTAATGGATGTTGATGCCTTTGGAACATTAGAAGTCAGACCAAGAGTTAATCACCTTGCCAATACAGTGTCTACATACATTTCAACAGCATGGAATGGTTTGGGAGCTCTAAAATGATCAAGGGCAACAATTAAAAAATATATATATGTTTACACAGCAAAGGGAGAAAAAAACAAAAAATAAACCATGTGTACCTGCTCGTGACAGAATTTATTGTCCTCTGTAGGCTTTGATCTTTTTGTTGACACATCCTCTTCTTTTGCCAGCAGGAGTGGCTGGGTTCCCCCTGCCACACTGACTTTTAGCTCCTTTTCTGGTGTGATTACTCCTGATTCCCCAAAAGAGAATAGAACATCTCAATCTTAAAAGACTGACAATATCAAAATCAGAAAAATGATGTCTTTTGCATAGCTCTAAGTCCACTGAATCACTGAAAGGAGGGGCAAGCACTTGTAAATGATGCTAATCTCAAAAGGCAAAAACACTTCTTTTTGTTCATTGACCAAGTGGACTTTATAAATGTATTTTAAAATGTACTTCTGTCTCCTGTTTAGATAACCCTCAGTGACCATGAAAGATTCATCAATGACACATGCCCTCTGCTGTCTCAATATACCTTTATCACATTAAAGCAAATCTATTCCCATTCACAAATGCTAACTTAGAAAATAATTATTTTTGGAACTGTTTCATTACCTTTTTTTTTTTTTTTTCTAAAATTCTGGGACACTAAAAACACTTCAAAATTCTGAGAAGGGCTGACCAGTTATAATTCACAAATGAAACCAATGCTTTTATGTGGTGACTATAGGATTTTAAAATTACACATTATGTATTCACCGCTGCTTTTTTGTGATTTATCCTTGGCTTTAGATGTTTCAGCAGTTGGCTGTGCATATGACATTGTAGTCCAAATCAAAAAGACAGTTGTTTTATGAGGTTAATCCAGAATATTCGGTGTTAAAGATGGTTTAAAATTTTGCCAAGATGAGCAATGTAATGTATAGAAGCCTCACACACATCAAAAGATAGAGTGTGATTCTAATTTCCCAATCTAACAGAAAATTCTTTCCAGCATCAATTTTCCCGATAATCTCCTCTGTGAGGCTGAATATTACAGCGACATTGGGTAGGCATGTCACATACATCTCACGACAAACACAAAACCTCATTTACCAGCCATTCCAATCTCATCATAGCACGGCATCATCTGACCTTTTTTCTGCTGTTTATTATGAGTATTTCTAATTTTAACTTTCAATTTTCACCATCTTCCAGTCAATTTGCAACTAAATTATTTCCAGGGTGAGGACACTATCACTGGACAACTGGGTGCAAATACATCTTGAAATGCAATGAAGCTAAACCATTGATTGCTATCAGACCCCGCGTAAATATAGAGTCTAGGCGTAATCTGATTGTATGCTGTGCATGAAGATTTATCTTGATTTTTTTTTTCCCAATCCACATACGGTTCATATAAATGAACAAATTACACTTTATTGCAAAATAACCCACTTTTAATTTAAAAATAAGGTCAAGGATGTTATGAAAACAACATAAAAATGAACCCCAAAATAGATTCTTTTTCTCTCCTGGATGGAGATGCATATTTTATACCATATAAATAATTTTAGGAATTTTGAATTCTAAAAGAAATTTGAAAGTAAGTCTGACTCTAAGGAGACCAAAATTAAAATAGAATTTAAATGACATAATGACAATAATGTTATTCCAGTGAGGTCTGTGAAAGGTATAGAATTAGTGCTACAATTTCATACAAATTGCACTGAGACTTATTTCTATTGATAGATATACAAACACTAGATTTTATTTGAATTGGTACATTTGTCATATATACTGATATATTAGAGAAATTTAGATTCTTTCTAGATATTTGAAAATATAATTTACTATAGTTACATTTGAATGATTTAAATCAGAGATAAACTAAAGAATTTTATCACACTGATTAAACAACATCCAAGTATTTCATATCCAAAGATATCTCAAAACCAAGAATGTTTATTTTATAATTAATCCAGGTATCAAAATATTTTTTCTTCTAAAAGGAAAATTCTCAAAGCAGAATCTATTTTGTGCTATTGTTTTAAAAGTATTAAAAACAAATACAAGAAAACAATGTGATATATAAGGCTGGCAAATAAAACGGACTGCTTAAAGTGATAGATCAAGTTGTATAAAATGATTGTCATTTAAATCAGTGAGTGTCTATCAGTTGCTTTTTTCCTGTGAGACTGGAAAATTTTTCTTTTAAAATCCCCTAATAATGAGGAAGAATATGCTTCCTTAAGAGAATAATACTATGTCATATTCCCTTATCATTCTTTTGTGTACATGGTAGAATGTGACATGATCAAGTAATAGGTTGGTCCAATTCCATATGCTATCAAAGACTGTCACACAGAAGGTAAAAGAGAATTTCCATAATTCTTGTTGCTTGCAGGCTTTAGGAATATCAGAAAGAATAAACTTTCTGGAAACTTCTAAATCTATTAAATATATAGCTATGGATTACAGCTTATTTTTATAAGCATATATCTTCTAATGTTAGTACTATAAAGGATCAAAAAACTGATTTCAAGGCTTAAAACATTTTACTAAGACTGTACATTGGTGTAAGTATTTGATATAATTAATCCATATTATTTTAATGTATATTCATATTATCAAGAATATAATTGCTTTTGAATTTAGGGACATTTATGCTGCCTCAAGAAAAGAGTTAAGTTTTATGGTCACTATTTCGTAACCATTGTGGTAACTGCTGGATATAGTATTCTACCCTATATATATGTCAGCTTCAATATTTTTTGGCTAATTAAGTTAATTAAACCATGATCTTAATGTAAGCTAGGGGCTCCCTAAAGACCATTTTATTTTAAATTGAGAAGTTATAAAATCTAGACCCTCAAACTCTAGCTAGGCACCTCAGAAATACATGCTACTGATAAGCAGCAGCAGCAGAGAGTGTTAAGATGCAAGAGTATATGACAAAAACAGACTCTTGAAGCTAAAACAGGTCATCATGACTATCTGCAAAAATGAGGGACCTCATATTTTATGCATGTATGCCTTTTCTACAAAAAGGGGTACCACCTTAGGTATTTACTGCCTCCCTGGTGAATTATAGGATATCAAATCTGGAGTCTTTTTCTGAATTGTTTTATTCTAGAAATATATTAAATAAAGGCTAATTACTTTTAGGAAGGTTTTAAGTTTTCTGACTACTCATAGTTTACGTCTTCAACTTTACTTGAAATGAACACTGTTTTGTTATCAAAATTTTGAAATGAGATCATAATTCATTTTGTGTTATTAAGGCCATCACAGTGTCTTCAAAAAACAATGTCATTTTAATGTACTTTTAACTAAAAAAAATGAAGTCTAATTTCAAATAAATATTGCCAAATAGATGAGTCGATGATTATCTGTCAGTTATGGGGTTATTTAATTTGTATGAGATTGCTAATATAAAAATGACATAATTCATTTCAATTCAGATGCCACCTACTTAATAAATTTTCAATCCCTAAAATACAGAAGGTTGTAAAATGGTTTATGTTCATAACAACTAAGGAAAATCCAATAACATATATGTATTCAAAGCAAATCTTAAAAAAAATACAGCAAAATCCTGGGTTATTACTTATGAATCAATGTATTTATAAAGTTTGAATACTGTAAAACTTGGATATAACACTAGATGTTATTCAACTCCAAATAAGCCTAAGACTGGTACAGTATTCTTTCTAATGAGACTAGAATGAAAGGATAATTTTAATTGCAGTAATGAAGGTTAATTTCCATCTTTCCTCATGTTTACTCCCTTATTAAAAAGCGGTCCCCTTAGCCATGGCAGAGACATATTACATTTTCAATGCAAATGTATTAATCTGGATAAACTCTATATTAATTCTTGTAGTGCACAGAGCTATAATTTGGATTATAATTAATCTAAAGTGGCACTAGATTTAAATGACAATATAAATGAGGCATTAGGAGGCTTTTCTATTATGAATGAATATTCAACAAATATAACTTGCATATTGCCAAGTCTCATTTTGAAAGCTCCCGTCCTAGAGATTAATGTCAGCAACAAAGTACAACAGCTTATACAAACACCTTCTTCCTAACATGTGTTAATTCCTTCCTGTCTAAAAAATTCTGTGTTAAAGTGAGGTCACACTGTTTTCCCATCTAGCACATTCAGATAGTGATTAATGTATAAATTTGCCAGGATTTTTGACATTTATAATTGACATCAGGAAGAAAACCAATATACACATAAGTGGATAATCATTAGAAATACTTACAAGAAAAAAAAATCCATGTAATAATTTTTTTCACCTAATCAGATTCAACATAGAAAGCAGAAAACTTTGTTAAAAGTTCAGGTGAGAATGGGCACCCCTGTCTTGTTCCTGGTCTTAGAAGAAATGCTTTGTGTTTTTCACCATTGAGAATAATGTTTGCTTTGGGTTTCTCATATGTGTATGCCTATGGCTGATTCATGTTGATCTATGGCAGAAACCAACACAACATTGTAAAGCAGTTATCCTCCAATTAAAAATAATAAATAAATAAAAATGTACCAAGGGGGTTAAAAATGTTCATGTGAATTGTCAACAGTAAGAACTGTCAATGTTTGGGACATTTCAAAGCTAAACATTCGCATTTCAGTAATTCCTTTGAGTTGGGTAAAGTACATTTTTATCCCTATAGATGTAGTTGGAGAGGCATTTCTATAGGGCTAAAAATGTGTCTTTGAAAACTATCATTATCTAATGGTCTGTATCTTCTCACATGCCTGAGTCCTGATGAGATGGTACAATGAGATGTCCAAGAAAGCATAATAATTCATCAGGCCATTAGGGAGTGATTGAGCCCATTATTTATGTAGACCAGTAAACCAAGCTGATGGAGATAGAGCCCTTGTATCTGTGGTATGTTCCAAGCAAGACTCCTTACTCATTGATGAGATTGGAGCCATTTTCAAGAGGTTCCCACAACTCATTCTTTACAAGGTATTAGTTACTGAAAACCAAGCACAATGTCACATTCCTAAGCATTACGTGAATACTCAACAAACACCAATGGGCTGTGTGTTTGACACATTCTTCTGAATGTGTTGGGTTAGGGGTGGAACATACCCTGCAGTCTCTTTTGGTGAAACTGTGAGAAAATCATTACTGAAGGCAGGGAGAATCATGGCCTTCCTGAAGTAGTCAAGCAGCTAGCTTTCATGAGATCCTCCTAGACTTAAGCTGACTCCCTTGCTATTTCCAGTTCTTTTCAAATGAAGTTTAGATGGCACTGCCCGTGACCTTATCTGATCACAAGGTATTTCAAATACCTTGTCAGTAACCCCAGGAGCTGTATTATTATACAGCTAGGGGATTTTTTTTTTTTTTTTTTGTACATTCTTTAGGCTCAAAACCAACCTTAGATCCTCTTTGTTAAAATCAAATTAGAATCATATGCTAGCCACTACATGCTAGATGCAAATTTAAATGGTACCTTTTCACTGGATTCTGGAGAAAAATTCAGCATGGAAGGGTATGGGGTGGGTAGCAGGGAGGCGCTTCAAATAATTTGCAAAGGGAATGGCAAATTTAGATTTGCAAAGACTGAATTACAAATGCAGGGTAATTCAGATTTAAATAAACTTGCACGCGAAAATGGCATTTTTTGCACAACTCAATGTCTTCATAGCAAAAACAAGCTTCTTTAGATGCAGCTGTCACTGGAATTCCAGGAAAAGATAGATGACTACCTGAAACTAATAGGCTTGAACCCGTTTCAGCACTTCTTCTGCTTCAATGAGTCCAACATAATAAAACTAGGTATAGCGTGCAGCAAAAGTAGCCAATGTAATATTCATTGCAACCATAGATTTCCATCTCATACATACAAAGCATGGATGAAGTCATATATTTGCCAAATCAAACACAGAAAAAGCCTTAGGTATCCACACCAGATGCTGGCCTAGGGTTTGTTTGTGCACAAGTAAATGTCATGACACGAAGGTTTGTTTTCAAAGACAGTAGCTTTCATTACTGGGATTTATCTATTCTAGAAGATCAAAATTACCCAGCACCTAATCCCTTCTCAATGATATTTCCTCTTCTTAGGCTGAATCATCTGTAAACTTTTTCACTGGATTTTGTTTGAAATGCCTCAAATAGATGCCCTTAAAAAGGGCAAATTCCTGAGTGTAAGTTGTAAAAAAAAAAAAAAAAAAACAGAAAGCAAGGAAAACTAACATTTATTTTTAGGGTTACGTGGTTTAGGGAGGGAGGGGGGTGCATATGATTGAATGAAAAAATTCAAGTGATATCTAATCCCATGCTTATGAAAAATTAATATGCCATCAGAGGAATCACAAGTATAGCTAAGATTAATGAAAGGCGCTTAAAAAATTACAAGCACACAAACTGATTTGATTAAAAAATAATCTCGCTGGTCGTCCTGCAATATTCTTCAACTTATCCACAGCTATTCTGTCAGATGGTTATGATTAAAAATAGGTCAATGGGAGGCTACTGATAGAAATCACATGCAAAATGCACATGCAGTGAATAGTAGTGGGAATGTTCAGACAGTTTAAAATGAATAAAGGCTTTTGATAAGCTGGGGGTGGGTCAGCAAAGGAAGGGTTGATCGCTGGGATGGGTCGGGGAGGGAAAGGTGAAAGATTCTAGCATCTTACCAGAGTCTTTATTAGAGTTTTTGCCTTCACTATTGTCTCTCTCACTTGTGTCTTTCTCATCCTCGTCAGCCCCAGCTATAGGTTTAATGGCTCCTTCTGTCTCCTCACTCTGTTCTTCTGCTAAGAAACACACACCAGTCAGTAGGATGGAAAACCCCAGAAACACACACCTGAAAATAAACGACGTGACCATTTAAACACTTTGTTACTTAGGAATCATTCGCAGACATTCCTTCTCAAAAAAGAACATGAATTTATTCAAAAGTCACTATTAGAACCTGCTGGCTCTACCAATGCAGGGTTTGTTTTTTATCTCAAGCCACTTCTTTTATTTCCACTGAGAAAATGTGCCCGTACTAAATTAAAAGAAGTCTTCTCAAAGAAATGCGGTTTGAGCTAGAAAAGATTTAAAAATGAATGCGAGGCAATTTTGTAATTTCAATAGTAGAGCCTTCGAAACTACATGAACCCGCTTCTCCACGGACTTGGATAAACAGCAGAATGAAGCAAATTCTCAGAAAAATGTCTTCATAATATAATGTGATAATGATGGGTTAAATATAAGACAGGTGTTACTCTCAACTTTCAGTCTTTAGACCTCAGAGGAATCCTTTGGAATTTGTCAGAGTAAGATCACAAAACTTCAGTTATCCTGGGATTTTTTTTTTTTTCTATAGGGGGAGCTCTACAGAGTGTAGGACAGAAGAAGGTATACTTCTTCTACGACAACCACATCACCCCACACCTCATTCACGGGTTTCACACCAGCTAGATTACATGGAAATCCTCACAGTAACTCAACCCTATTTAATTATTCTGTAAATCTTAGCTATGCCGCTGCTGGTGGATTAATCTGTTTATGCAGTTAGCCTCTATGCTGGGTCGGTGTAGCACTAATCCGTGAAAGGCCCACTGTTCTCTTTCATCCTGCGATCATTTGTCTCTCACTGTGCTGATGTCACATTTTAATGAATTTTTAGCAATCTGAGTAATGCCAGATAACCAGACTTGCAACTCCCCACAGCATGGCGTGCTGTTTTCATTGCGGCACAAAAAATAAAAATCCTATTCCCCTGTTCAGGTAGGAATTACATAAATTAGGAGAAGAAGGTAAAATGGGATTTGAAGCACCAGGCTCCTCAATTTCATAAAATCTTTAATGACCATATAAATTAACCCTGGAAAGGCAAAAGGTCATTGACATCCATTTGCATACACTCTTCTATTTGCTTTTGATAAGCAGAGCTTTTATGCAGAGAACATGATACAATTAACCCTTCAAGAACCGTACAAAACGTGACTCTGGACATTTTAAGTGTCAAGCATTAACTGAAAATTACACACTGCATAAAATTTTCATTGCAAATGCTATAGTGATTGAAAGGGGAAATCGTGGCCCTCTCCACACCCCATGTTTTTTTAATAATGTTCTGACAGCAGAATGAAATATCCACTGTCATATGTAGCAGCTGAGCACCAAAAAGAAAAAAAAAAATTGCTATTTAGTGTTTCACTTGCCAGCCATGCTCTAGCACTATGAGACCAGAAGACAACAGGATGGGGGTTGGTTCTGGGCTCAATGGCAGAAACTCCAAAGAAAGACTCCAAGTTTGAAAACAAAGATGTTTAAAACATGTGAAATCAGAGTTTGTTTCAACCGGAAGTCCTCAAAGGCACCATGCAAATCTACGGATTCCATAGATACACGTTGGTGTTGCACCAAAATGCAGGGGTGGTCTTCAGGGAGAGGTCAGTCATTGGAGGGTTTGGGGGTAACTTCCCTTTCAGGCAAATACACATGAAAATTGTACTTGAAGATGAATCAACCCTTCTCCTGGCCTGCTTTCACCCTTCAGTGATAAGAGGTGATCAAACCCAGGCCTCCTCCTTCCAGCAGGGGGCCAGGCTGGGTGGGGACCGTGGCCTGGCTCCGTTAGGGAGACTGAAATCATACCCGGATTAGGTGGTGTTCCCCCCCTCCCCTCCCAAGTCCACACACGTGACTCGACCATCCAGTGTCAGGCCTGCAACCTACGCGACAGCCCGTGGCAATTCCTTCTCAAACTCGTCCCAGGGAAGGGGTGCGAGACTACTGGGAGCAGATTTACTAGACCTTTCCCCCCAGGCTGGAAAATGAAGCGTCAGAGTGCTACTGAGCGTCCTTATCTTGAGGGGACATAAAATGGTAAGGGCTAGCGCCACTCCTGTTCATAAAACATTGTGCGTCAGGAGAAGAAAACGAAAATTATGAAGGTACGAAAAGAGAAACTCCAGTACAGTCTGCGTCTCATCAGACGGTTTCTGCAGGATCCTCTGGTATGTGTCTTAAGTGTGAGAGAAATTCCCAGACAAGTTCTTCTATACATCACGGTGGTGTCTGACCCCAGCCTGACCCTGGCAACAGTTTGAGAAATCTGAATGTGAACAAAGACTCTGTGTCAGCAGCGGGGAGAGATTGTGGGATAGACGCTCCCCATCAACTTAATCGCAAACAGCAGTTCTGAGGCCATAACTTTGCCCGGCTCCTCCAAGCCACAGCTCATAACCTCCAGGGTGGATTTGCCCGCACTCCCTCGGCTTCTGTGACTTCGGGCCCCCCTCCGCCTTTTCTGGTTCTTCCTTTGAAGTAGGCAGGCAATTAGCTCTAATGCTCCAGCAATTCAGACCTGTTTTGTGGTTTCCAAGGCGAAAGCTGTTTATTACAGGTAGGGCTCTTTGGAGCCATAGAACTTGGCGAATTTTTAATCAGGCAAAAAAGAATCAAAGAGTAACTTTTGTACGCCATAAAGTTTCCTCCAAGTCAGGAGAAAAAGGTCACTTTCGTTTTTCAGGAGAGTTTTCGAAATAAATTTGACATTCTCTTATAAATAGGCTTTACAGTCAAGAGTATTAGGGTGGAGAAACCACTTTCTCCTAGAAAACCTTGTAGGTTGGATTTGGGGTGAAGGGTAAGAGTTGGCTACATTCTTATTTTCAAGTACCACATTTCCTCAACTGTAAAATGCTGTAAAATGTAAGATGCTTACTTTTTATGAAAAAAGGAAGAGAATTTTATGAAAAAAGGAAAAAAGTATACAGCATGAAATATATTAAAGGGATATCTTAGGACTGAGGAAAATTACAGAAAATTCCAAAATAAAGATGCTAAAGCAGTTTTCATTTTCATCAATAAATTTCAATATATTATATGTAATAATAATGAAAGTATAGCATTTCATAAAATAGTTATATTCACACTGTGTATATTTCAATTATCTTGCCTCATGGAAAACAGAGTATTCATATGTTAAATTTTATGATATAATTAAAATGTGCATTAGGTCCAGTAGAACTTCCTGATTTTCAAATAAATGATAAAACATTTCAAAATAATAGGAAGAAGACAAAATAATATTATAGTCTTATAACAGTACAATTAACTTCCCTTTGCATTGTTATAGGGCTTCCCTGGTAGCTCAGCTGGTAAAGAATCTGCCTACAATGCAGGAGACCCCAAATCTGCTTCATGCTATCTCTATGATCTGAACGCCGGTCAGTTTTGCTCCTACTGCTTTATTATACAATGGGTTTGGGAACCCTCTGAGTCTTCTAAGGAAACCACCACATACTTTTTAAGCCCATGGTGTGGTGTTGGAGAAGACTCCTGAGAGTCCCTTGGATGGCAAGGAGATCCAACCAGTCCATTCTAAAGGAGATCAGCCCTGGGTGTTCTTTGGAAGGAATGATGCTAAACCTGAAACTCCAGTACTTTGGACACCTCATGCGAAGAGTTGACTCATTGGAAAATACGCTGGTGCTGGGAGGGATTGGAGGCAGGAGGAAAAGGGGATGACAGAGGATGCGATGGCTGGATGGCATCACCGACTCGATGGATGTGAGTTTGAGAGAACTCCGGGAGTTGGTGATGGACAGGGAGGCCTGGCGTGCTGCCATTCATGGGGTTGCAAAGAGTCGGACACGACTGAGCAACTGAGCTGAACTGAACTGAAAGAGGAAGTGAAGGATAGCAACTGAAACATCTTTAGTTTTTCACGTGGAGCATCAATTCTAGACACTTGGCTTACAAGAATTCCTTCTTGTGCCCCTTTTTTGTCTCCCTGTTCAGCTCTACTCCCTCAAAATCTATCCTTTGTATGACCTACTTAAATCTGACTTCTCTATGCAATATCTTTCAGTGACTGCCATTACATAAAGAAAAAGCTCAATCTTCTGAACAGGGCAAGAATAGCTAGTCTCTGTCTATCACTCCAGTCTCATCTTTCTTCACTTCCTACCTGGCACTTAACTTGAGAACAGTCTCAAATTTCAGGGCACCAGAATCACCTGGAAGACTGGTTAAATCATAGATCTCTGGGCTCTAGCCCTACAAATTCTGACTCTGGTAGTCAGAGAATTTACATCTCCAAGTTCCAGATGATGTTAATGCTCTTGGTCCAAGATCACATTTCATGAACACACAATAGTCATTGATGCCTACTTCCTTTCTATAAGAAACACTGTTCTGTTTCTTGTCTTTTCTAGAATGACTTTTCTTCACTGTATTTAACTCCCATCTTTTAAGTTTAGCTTGGCAAATATCATTTTTATCATATATAAAAATGGAGCTAATGCTACTTACTTCATAGATTTGTTATAATGTATAAAAATTAGCACAGAGCTTAACCCAAAATAAGTATTTAAAATGCTAGCTGTATTATTACTCTTAATTGCTTCTTTTTATATTAGAGAGAAAGTGAAAGTGAAGTCACTCAGTCCTGTCCAACTCTTTACGACCCCATGGACTGTAGCCCACCAGGCTCCTCCATCCATGGAATTTTCCAGGCTAGAGTACTGGAGTGGGTCACCATTTTCTTCTCCAGGGGATCTTCCTGACCCAGGGATTGAACTCAGGTCTCCTGCATTGCAGGCAGATGCTTTACCTTCTGACCACCAATTTAGTTATTTTTAATTGATTGATGATTGCTTTACAATAGTGGTTTGATTTCTGTCATGCATCAACATGAATTTTAACCATAGGTCTACATATGTCCCCCTTCTCTTTTAATTGCTTCTTTCTCCAAAAAGTCTTCCCTGAATGCTGAACTAAGATTAGTGTTTCTGGATAAATTTTTTTTTTTTTCTTGTGCATTAGTGTAAAACAAGTTAGCATATGGAAATCAGTATTACCTACCTCCCCTAATAGGTACACATTTACTGAAAACAGTGATTGCCTTATTTGTCAGTGTTCCAGAAGAACCAACCCCAGGGCTGGAATTACAGAAGGCAGGCAGAACTTGTTACCTGGAACACTGAGTTCCATTTAGGAAGCAAAACTGGGAAAAGAAAAAGAGGAGTCTAAACTCTATTGCCTTCCTCTATTCGCATTCAATTAAACCTAAAAGAAGCATTTGTTTGGTTTTGGTCTGGTTTGGGTGGTTTTGTTTTGGTTTAAATTTTCTCTCTCTACTCAATCATGTTCATTATTCAACCATCGCTGGCCTGGCTCCACATCTATTGCTCTTCTCAAAGCCACTGATGACTTCCATGCTGTGAAATACAATGGCCACTTTGCATCTTACTTGACTTTGCTCTAAAGATGTTAGTTACTACTCCTTTCTCCTTGAAAAACTCCCTTTCTTGAATTTCATTGACTCAGACTATTGTGATGCCATACCCCTCTGAAAGTTCTTTCTTATTCCACTTTGCTGGGGACTCCTCCATTAAAAATCTAAATATTGGAATGTCTCCAGCATTGGTCCTAAGTCCTATTTTCTTATCCACAAAGAATGTTGGATTTGAGGAATCTTGAGAAATCTGTATGCAGGTCAGGAAGCAACAGTTAGAACTGGACATGGAACAACAGACTGGTTCCAAATAGGGAAAGGAGTACGTCAAGGCGGTATATTGTCACCCAGCTTATTTAACTTATATGCAGAGTACATCATGAGAAACGCTGGACTGGAAGAAACACAAACTGGAATCAAGATTGCCGGGAGAAATATCAATAACCTCAGATATGCAGATGACACCACCCTTATGGCAGAAAGTGAAGAGGAACTAAAAAGTGAAAGTGAAAGTGGAGAGTGAAAAAGTTGGCTTAAAGCTCAACATTTAGAAAACGAAGATCATGGCATCCGGTCCCATCACTTCATGGGAAATAGATGGAGAAACAGTGGAAACAGTGTCAGACTATTTTGGGGGGCTCCAAAAGCACTGCATATGGTGACTGCAGCCATGAAATTAAAAAACGCTTACTCCTTAGAAAAAAAGTTATGACCAACCTAGATAGCATATTCAAAAGCAGAGACATTACTTTGCTGACTAAGGTCCGTCTAGTCAAGGCTATGGTTTTTCCTGTGGTCATGTATGGATGTGAGAGTTGGACTGTGAAGAAAGCTGAGCATCGAAGAATTGATGCTTCTGAACTGTGGTGTTGGAGAAGACTCTTGAGAGTCCCTTGGACTGCAAGGAGATCCAACCAGTCCATTCTGAAGGAGATCAGCCCTGGGATTTCTTTGGAAGGAATGATGCTAAAGCTGAAACTCCAGTACTTTTGGCTACCTCATGTGAAGAGTTGACTCATTGGAAAAGACTAGATGCTTGGAGGGATTGGGGGCAGGAGGTGAAGGGGATGACAGAGGATGAGATGGCTGGATGGCATCACGGACTCAATGGACGTGAGTCTGAGTGAACTCGGGGAGTTGGTGATGGACAGGGAGGCCTGGCGTGCTGCGATTCATGGGGTCGCAAAGAGTCGGACACGACTGAGTGACTGAACTGACTAAACTGAACGATATCCCTAGATAACTTCATCCAGGTCCACTGGTTTAAATTTTGCACCTCCATCTGGATGTCTGAAAGGCATAGCAAACTTAATATGTCAAATCAGCGCTCTTGATCACCTTTCAGCGCACTCTGTTTCTCCCTAGTCTCTACCATCTCAGTGAATGGTACCACCATTCACCAAAAGCAAGGCTCACCACTGACTTCTTTCTCCTTATGTGCACACCAAGCTATCAGCAAGTCTTATTAATTCCAATTCCAGGATATCTTGTATACAGTAAATCCATGTATTTCTTTTCATTTTCATTGCCAGTACCGTTAACGGCTTACCTGTAGCTTGCAATGGTCTCATTACTGGGAAAGACTTGCTCTTGCTTCCCCACAATTTATTCAGCACACCTTAATAAAATCGAGCCATTCTACCGTTTGAGCCCTGCCATGGCTTCCTATTTTGTTTAAAATAACATAGGAACTCTCCACTGTGGTTATACTGGTCAGGCCTCTGTCTGCCTCTATGACCTCACCTTACATTGCTCTCCTCTTCACTCATCTCTCTCCACACTACCCTTCTTTCTCTTCACAGAATATGACCGACCTCTTCCTCTGTCTGTAATGTCTTTCCCCTAATTTGCTCCTTATCATTTTGTACTCAACTTACCTGTCATTCCCTTAGAGAACTTCTCTGACCACTGTTTCTAATATAGCACCTCACCAGTCAGACAGGTGGAGGCCTCAGACTTTAGTGGGAATCACTGTCACCTGGAGGGCATGTTAAACCCTAGACTGCTAGGCCCCATCTTTAGTGCTTCTGATACAATAAGTCTGGGATAGGGCCTAAGAATCTGCATTCTTTCCAGTTCCCATATTGTGCTGATGCTGTCTGTAAGGGGTCCACACTTTGAAAACCTCTGCTCTACTTCCTTCATCATATTTGTTGAAATCTGAAAATAACTAATTTATTTGCATAGAAATAACATCTAAAAGGGCTTCCCAGGTGGCCCTAGTGATAAAGAACTCGTCTGCCAATGCAGGAGACATAAGAGACTTGGGTTCCATCTCTGGGTTGGGAAGATCCCCTGGAGAAGGGAATGGCAACCCACTCCAGTATTCTTGCCTAGAGAATCTCATGGACAGAGGAGCCTGGAGGGCTACAAGTCCATAAGGTTGCAAAGAGTCAGACACGGCTGAAGTGATTTGGCACATACACACGAACCATCTAAAAATGAGAGAACTAGCCTTATTCAAAACTTATGCCCAACAGTTCCTGGCAATTTTGAGTAAATTGATGATTCTGAGTTTTCCTACTTGGGGTAATGAGGACTATGGTATGATATAATCAATTAAGATCAAAGAGGAGAAGAAATGGTTTGCAGAGGAGAGCTCAATTTGGAATTTGTTATATTTGATTTCTTTGTAGAACATCTCCATGAAACTATCCAGAAGGCAAGGGAGTATCTAAATATAAAGCTTCTCAGAAAGGTTGAAGATATAAATTTTGATGTCTTTGTTTATAAAACAAATATGTTGACAGGTAGTGATCTCTTTTTAGTTTGATATGTTTCTCATAGTTTTGATTTTTGCCCTATTATTTTCAACCTAGTCATTAATGCAATTTTTTTTTTTGGCTTGAACTGAGGAGGATAAACTGAGTTTATGCTAATTTATTTTAAATATATTCTCTGGTTTTCTATGGAAAAGTAACATAAAATGAAAAATAAATAATGATTTATAAATTTAAAAAAAGTATTCATGAGATAGGCATTCAGTTCAGTTCAGTTCAGTTCAGTTCATTTCAGTCGCTCAGTCACGTCCGACTCTTTGCGACCCCATGAATCGCAGCACGCCAGGCCTCCCTGTCCATCACCAACTCCTGGAGTTCACCCAAACTCATGTGTATTGAGTCCGTGATGCCATCTAGCCATCTCATCCTCTGTTGTCCCCTTCTCCTCCTGCCCTCAATCCCTCCCAGCATCAGGGTCTTTTCTAATGAGTCAACTCTTTGCATGAGATAGGGATAGGTGAAGGTAAACTTTACTTTTAAAAATTTTTAAAGAGGGAAGTCATGACTTTATATTGGAGGGATAGTTTCACTTGAAATTTTAAAACATATTTCAAAACCCCATTATAAATGTGAGGGACTTGTTGTAATCATTTTTTGTTCTGTATTGACATTATTATTCCAATTGTGTAAATCTGGAAACTGGGATCATTTTATGGCAGAAATAAATGAGGTGTATTATAGCAACATGGATGAAATTCCTCTTAAACTATGTGAATATAATGCAGCTAAAAAGGCATAGCCTCCATTTTTTAACACACACTTAAGCATGCAAATCATAGGAGCCAGTGATTGTGTTGACACAGTTGTAAAAATCCAATCAACTCATTACCAAAACTAACTTCCAGCATCCAGGTTGTTTGACTTGGGGGAGAAACAATACCCAGCTTACTGACTTTCACGTTGTATAAAACCACCCATTTATGTAAAAAATGTCACTGTGTATAAATGTAGTGTGAGAAATTATCCAGCAGAAGTTATTTGTTCTCTGAGAATTTCCTTTACATATGCATCCAAATTTGACTATATTTAATTTTTTATTATATATTTATTATATATAATTTTGATATACTCTATATAGGATTTAAATTTTTTGTGTGATTTGATCAGTTCTAGCTAGGGCAGTTCCAGAGAGTTTATTTCATAGATTATGAGAGTAACAAATGTAACTCATTTAAGACAGACAAGAATAAGACAAATTACCTGAGGCTGCTCTCAACTGCTGCTCTGTAAGATCATCCTCACAGGTTCTGGCTCCCAAAGAGGCAGTTTCTGCAGAGGACATCAGAATGAAAGGTGGTCAGCACACCACGGTCAGCTCTGCAGTGTCAGTCAATACCACAGAACCCCAAATTTGACTTTCAAAGAGATAAGCACCAGGTAGAATTCGCTGGCACACCTTACACCCTAGTGGCTGGCCAAATGAGTCAAAAGAATAGTAAGCCTAGATCTTATTCTCATGATCAGCCACACACAACAAATACAATCATAGAGAATAAAATATGGAAACAGGAAAGGCTCATTCAGGTTTTTCGCATTTGGTTATTTGGCCAAGCCTACATGTTATAATGACAATGGTACATTGCATAAAACTCGGAGCATAGTTTTATTTCTCTATCAAAAAAATAAAAGAAAGAAAACCCCTCAATATACAATTCCCTGTTACCTCATATAGGAAAGAATCTGCCTGCAATGCAGGAGATCTGGGTTCAATCCCTGAATCTGGACAATCCTCTGGAAAAGGGCATGGGAACCCACTCCAGTATTCTTGCCTAAGGAATTCCATGGTCAGAGGGGCCTGGCCGGCTACAGTCCATGGGGTCGCAAATAGTTGGACACAATTGAGCAACCAACACAATATAGGAGAGATGATGTGAGAGACCAAAACAGAAAACAAGTACTTAAAGAAAACTGAAGAATAAGTTCAAGTCATCGATAAATCCACATCTTTATTCTGATCTATTTGAGCCCCAGAGCAGAAGTGTTGACAACATCCTGGTTTGCTAAATTCACGCCCAAGTCCTAAGTTCCACCTCTGCTCTTCGAGTTCCCTGTTGTAGGAGAATCTATGATAAACAAGACTTCCGGAATCACCTTCAACACCTTATTTTTTCTCTACATCAATTCAACACTTGTCATTCATTTCATTTTACAATGTACCTTTCATGTCTGTTTCTCTATTTCTCTGTCATTGTATCTTTCCTGATCATTTCAATAGCTTCCACAACAATTTCCCCGCCTGGAATTCCATGTCTTTCCAGTCTAATCTCTCATAATATCTCAAGAACTATCTTTCAAGAAAACAGAATTGCTTGAGTAAAAATCAGAGTTCTAGCACTTTCCAGGTAAGGGAACCCTCAAGTATATTACTTAACCTCTCTAAGCCCTGATTTCCTCATTTGTAAAATGCAGAAATAGTTACATAGATAATCAGCAGCTGTAAGAGAAAACAACACAAATAAAGGTAAAATGTGATATGGACTTCAAAGTAAGAAAAGCTCATATATTACTGAGAGGATAAAAAAGTTGTTATACAATTCTTACACTGCCAAAGAGACTCGAGTTTATCTAATATTTCTAGGCAATAGCATCTGTGGTTGATTCTGAAGGTTTTAATTAAACAAATAATTAACCTTGAAAATAGAAGTGCACACCAAAGCACTATTATTACGTTCACTAATTATTTCTCCTGCTACATACAAGATCTTTGGCTTTTGTTGGTAAACTGTTTAAAAACAATACAATCATAATAAATACACAGTACCCATTCCCAACAATGATACCAACAACAACAAAAAAACAATTATCTTGTAACTATATCTTAAGTTAGTCTTGAGAAAAAAGAATTGAGGAATAATTTCCAAATAGATCACAGCATTGATGTCTAATCAATAGATCACTCAAGAAGCCCACTTTTTCCTCCTGGCAACTTCTTGCTTCGTTATACCTTGATCAATATTGTTCATTTTATTTTTTGAAATTTTTTTGTTCTTCTGTTGAACTCTCATTCATCCCTCAAAACCCAAAGCAAGGGTCACTTCCTCTTTGCTTGCTTAACAATTAGCTTTCATACGTCTCAGCACTTCTGATGCATTGCAATAATATGTGATCTAAGTCTGTTTACTCAATAAATTGTGAGTTCCTTAAGAAATTTCATTTTAACATATTCTCAATCAAGGAGAGAGTGAAGAATATCAAAGTCACCTTGTTGTTCAGTCGCTAAGTCATGTCTGACTCTTTGTGACCTCATGGACTGCAGCAAACCAGGCTTCCCTGTCCTTCACTATATCCCAGAGTTTGCTCAAACTCACCTCCATTGAGTCCACGATGCCATCCAACCATCTCATCCTCTGTTGCCCCTTCTCCTCCTGCCCCCAATGTTTCCCAGCTTTAGGATCTTTTCCAATGAGTTGACTCTTTGCATCACCTAGGACACCTTTATTCAAAATATTACATTACACCCTATATCCTGAAACAGATGAATCTCAAGATGAGAATTTTATGAAAGCTTCCCAGGAGCCTTAGGACTCTATAAATTCAAAGCTTTCTCAAATATACCAAAAACAAGTAAGTCCTCTTATATATACATATGGAGAAGGAAATGGCAACCCACTTAAATATTCCTGCCTGGGAAATCCCATGCATAGGGCAGCCTGGCAGGCTATGGTCCTTGGGGTCCCAAAGAGTTGGACACAACTGAGTAACTAAACCATCACCACCATATATATATATAAATATTGTGCTTAAAATAATTTCTTTGCCTCTTTTCTAGGGAAAAACAATCCTATTTTATCAAATAATCTTACCATTGCACACACATACACACTTCAGTGTATCAAACAGATTTGTTCAAATAGACATCAGTAGTGACTGAACAACAACAAACAGTATCTAAGTAAATTTGATCAAAGGATTGCTACTTTTCAAAGATTTATGATAACAAAAAGAACACAATGACAAACTTATTAAGTTTCCATCTCTGCCAGGTACTGTGGTAAACTATTTGTGTAAAAGCAGTCATGTAACCTTCATGTAAGCTAGTGAAGGTGATGGAATTCCAGTTGAGCTACTTCAAATCCTCAAAGATGATGCTGTGAAAGTGCTGCACTCAATATGCCAGCAAATTTGGAAAACTCAGCAGTGGCCACAGGACTGGAAAAGGTCAGTTTTCATTCCAATCCCCAAGAAAGGCAATGCCAAAGAATGCTCAAACTACCACACAATTGCACTTATCTCACACGCTAGCAAAGTAATCCTTAAAATTCTCTAAGCCAGGCTTCAACAATATGTGACCATGAGCTTCCAGATGTTCAACCTGGTTTTAGAAAAGACAGAGGAACCAGAGATCAAATTGCCAACATCCGCTGGATCATCAAAAAAGCAAAGGAGTTCCAGAAAAACATCTATTTCTGTTTTATTGACTATGCCAAAGCCTTTGACTGTGTGGATCACAATAAACTGTGCAAAATTCTGAAAGAGATGGGAATACCAGACCACCTGACCTGCCTCTTGAGAAATCTGTATGCAGGTCAGGAAGCAACAGTTAGAACTGGACATGGAACAACAGACTGGTTCCAAATTGGAAAGGGAGTACGTCAAGGCTGTATATTGTCACCATGCTTATTTAACTTCTATGCAGAGTACATCATGAGAAATGCTGGGCTAGATGGAGCACAAGCTGGAATCAAGATTTCCAGGAGAAATATTAATAACCTCAGATATGCAGATGATACCACCCTTATGGCAGAAAGTGAAGAAGAACTAAAGAGCCTCTTTGTTCTTGATGAAAGTGAAAGAGGAGAGTGAAAAAGTTGGCTTAAAACTCAACATTCAGAAAACTAAGATCATGGCATCTGGTCCCATCACTTCATGGCAAACAGATGGAGAAACAGTAGAAACAATGTCAGACTTTATTTTTGGGGGCTCCAAAATCACTGCAGATGGTGACTGCAGCCATGAAATTAAAAGATGCTTACTCCTTGGGAGAAAAGTTATGACCAACCTAGACAACATATTAAAAAGCAGAGATGTTATTTTGCCAACAGAGGTCCATCTAGTCCAGGCTATGGTTTTTCCAGTAGTCATATATGGATGTGTGAGTTGGACTATAAAGAAAGCTGAGCACCGAAGAATTGATGCTTTTGAACTGTGGTGTTGGAGAAGACTCTTGAGAGTCCCTTGGACTGCAAGGAGATCCAACCAGTCAATCCTAAAGGAAATCATTCCTGAATATTCATTGGAAGGACTGATGTTGAAGCTGAAACTCCAATACTTTGGCCATGTGATGTGAAGAGCCAACTCATTTGAAAAGACCCTGATGCTAGGAAATATTGAAGGTGAGAGGAGAAGGGGACGACAGAGGATGAGATGGTTGGATGGCATCACTGACTCAATGGACATGAGTTTGAAGAAACTCTAGGAGCTGGTGATGGGCAGGCAGGCCTGGCGTGCTGCAGTCCATGGGGTTCACAGAGAGTTGGACACGACTGAGTGACTGAACTGAAGTGAACCTTCACAATGAAATCAGGAGGCAATGATTAATCTTTATTTACAAATCATGAGTCTAGAGGCTCAAAGAGGTTAAGGTCATTTGCTCCAGGTCCCCAAGTTCGAAACTGACAGAGCTTGAAATAAAACCCAGGTCTGCCTGGTAAAAATGTCTGTGAAATTTTGGATATGTCCACTACCACAGTATTTAGGAGTCTGTAAAGGTTTTCCTATCTTCATGAAATTTAGCAAACTAAGAGTATGAGGATTTGGGGGAGTTGACGGGAGGAGGTAGGTAAGAAAGAAATTTTCACTAGTCCTATGAAAACTCTGATATTTCATAAAATATTACATTCCTTAAATATGAACTGTAACCAAACACTTTGCTGCCACATAGAAATCTTTTCATTTGATAGTGATTTAAGGAAATATGTGTGTGTGTGTTTAGCTGCTGTTGCGTCTGACTCTTTGCCGCCCCTTGGATTGCAGCCCACCATACTCCTCTGTCCATGGGATCTTCCAGGCAAGGATACTGGAATAGTTGCCATTTCCTCCTCCAGGACGTCTTCCTGATCTAGAGATTGAACTCATCTCCTGCACTGGCAGGTGGATTCTTTATATCATTGAGCCACCTGGGAAGCCCTTATGGAAAGTATAAAATGTCAAAACCAAAATCTGTTATTTAATCTCACAATTATGGAGACTGTTCTGAAGAGAATGGCTTGTTTAAATAATTTTATAAGGGAATACAATGATGGCTACCCACTCCAGGATTCTTGGGACTTCCCTGGTGGCTCAGATGGTCAAGATCTGCCTGTAATGTGGGAGTCTCGGGTTTGATCCCTGGGTCGGGAAGATCCCCTGGAGAAGGGAATAGCTATTCCACTCCAGTATTCTTTCTGGAGAATCCCATGGACAGTGGAGCCTACAGGGCTACAGTCCCATAGGGTCACAAAGAGTTGGACCCGACCGTTCAAGTAACACTTTTCACTTCTTTCACAGTGCAGTATGCCATATAATTCTTTTTATATCCTCAACAGTGCTGCCTTCTTTATACAAATGATATAAATATTTTAATAAAGGAGCTTTTAACTTATCAAGTGAACTGATTAATCTATACTTTTCTGCCTGTGTAAAATGACATGTTTAAAGCTTAGTAATGATATATAGCATCTTTCAATATTTCACTTTAATAATTGCTCTATAATAACAAATCTGACTGCTGTTAACACGATCTGTCTCTTTTCCTGGCTATTTAATTAGATTACTAATTGGTGTTCTTCAGCACCTGACCTTTCTTACTTAATACTATTTAAGAATAATACCACTGACAATTCATCTAGTATTTTACTCTATTCTGTCCATTTGGTGATGATCACATATTTGAAAATGGGAACAAATTATTTTTATTAACACAAGGTAGGAGTAATTACTGCATTTTCTGAGGAACAGTATATTGATTATAGTATGAACAGTCAGATTGTATAGTATATTACAACCACCATCACTACCACTAACATTTTACAGTATCTGAGGCTGATTGATGCCCTTTATATGTGTTAGGATGCCCCAAGCAAGTGGTGGAGCTATGATTTGAATCCATACAGTTTTATTCAGGAATCTGAAACTCCTACTTTAGCGTCCTGCTGCGAAGAGCTGACTCACTGGGAAAGACCCTGATGCTGGGACAAAGATTGAAGGCAAGATGAGAAAAGGGCAGCAGAGGATGAGATGGTTAGATAGCATCACTGACTCAATGTCCATGAATCTGAGCAAACTCTAGGAGATAGTCAAGGACAGGGAAGCCTAGCAGGCTACAACCTGTGGGGTCACAATGAGTTGGACCAGTAAACAACAACAAAAGCTCTCTTAACCAAAATGACGTCAGTTCAGTTCAGTTGCTTAGGCATGTCCAAGTCTTGCAACCCCATGGACTACAGCACACCAGGATTTCCTGTTCATCACCAACTCTCAGAGCCTTTTCCAAGCTCATGTCCATCAAGTTGGTGATGCCATCCAACCATCTCATCCTCTGTTGTCCCCTTCTCTTCCTGCCTTCAATATTTCCCAGCACCAGGGTCTTTTCCAATGTGTCAGTTGTTCACATCAGATGGCCAAAGTATTGGAGCTTCAGCTTCAGCATCAGTCTTTCCAATGAATATTCAGGACTGATTTCCTTTAGGATTGACTTGTTGGATCTCCTTGGAGTCTAAGGGACTCTCAAGAGTCTTCTCCAACACCACAGTTCAAAAGCATCAATTCTTCGGTGCTCAGCTTTCTTTATATTCCAACTCTCACATCCATACCTGATGATTGGAAAAACCACAGCTTTGACTATATGGACCTTTTTGGTAAAGTAATGTCTCTGCTTTTTAATATGCTGCCTAGGTTGGTCACAGCTTTTCTTCCAAAGAGCAAGCATCTTTTAATTTCATGGCTGCAGTCACCATCTACAGTGATTTTGGAGCCCAAGAAAATAAAGTCTCTCAGTGTTTCCATTGTTTACCCATCTATTTGCCACAAAATGATGGGACTGGGTGCAATGATCTTCGTTTTCTGAATGTTGAGTTTTAAGCCAACTTTTTCACTCTCTTCTTTCACTTTCATCAAAAGGCTCTTTAGATCCTCTTTGCTTTCTGCCATAAGGGTGGTATCATCTGCATATCTGAGATTATTGATATTTCTCCCAGCAATCTTGATTCCAGCTTGTGCTTCATCCAGCTCGGCATTTCATACGATGTACTATGCATGTAAGTTAAATAAGCAGGATGACAATATACAGCCTTGACGTACTCCTTTCCCGATTTTGAAACCAGTCTGTTGTTACATGTCCAGATCTAACTGTTGTTTCTTGACCTGCACACACATTTCTTAGGAGGGAGGTAACATGGTCTGGTATTCCCATCTCTTTAGAAGTTTCTAGTTTGTTGTGATCTCACACAGCCAAAGTCTTTGGTGTAGTCAATAAAGCAAAAGAAGATATTTTTCTGGAACTGTCTTGCTTTTTCAATGATTCAGTGTATGTTGGAAATTTGATCTCTGGTTCCTCTGCCTTTTTTAAAACCAGCTTGAACATCTGGAAGTTCATGGTTCACATGCTGTTGAAATCTGGCTTGGAGAATCTTGAGTATTAGTTTGCTAGCATGTGAGATGAGTGCAGTTGTGTGGTAGTTTGAACATTTTTTGGTTGCCTTCTTTAGGACTGGAATGAAAACAGACCTTTTCCAGTCCTGTGGCGACTGCTGAGTTTTCCAGATTTGCCGGCATATTGAGTGCAGTACTTTCACAGCATCATCTTTCAGGATTTCAAATAGCTCAACTGGAATTCCATCACCTCCACTAGCTTTGTTCATAGTGATGCTTTCTAAGGCCCACTTGACTTCACATTCCAGGATGTCTGGCTCTAGGTGAGTGATCACACCATCGTGATTATCTTGGTCATGAAGATCTTTTTTGTACAGTTCTTCTGTGTTCTTGCCACCTCTTCTTAATATCTTCTGCTTCTGTTAGGTCTATACCATTTCTGTCCTTTATTGTGCCTATCTTTGCATGAAATGTTCCCTTGGTATCTCTAATTTTCTTAAAGAGATCTCTAGTCTTTCCCATTCTATTGTTTCCCTCTATTTCTTTGCATTGATCACTGAGGAAGGCTTTCTTATCTCTCCTTGCTATTCTTTGGAACTCTGCATTCAAATGGGTATGTCTTTCCTTTTCTCCTTTGACTTTAGCTTCTCTTCTTTTCTGAGCTATTTGTAAGTCCTCCTCAGACAACCATTTTTCCTTTTTGCATTTCTTTTCCTTGGGGCTGGTCTTGATCACTGCCTCCTGTACAATGCCATGAACCTCTGTCCATAGTTCTTCAGCCAGTCTATCAGATCTAATCCCTTGAATCTATTTGTCACTTCCACTGTATAATCATAAGGGATTTGATTTAGGTCATACCTGACAGAGGATGAGATGGCTGGATGGCATCACTGACTTGATGGACATGAGTTTGAGTGAACTCCGGGAGTTGGTGATGGACAGGGAGGCCTGGCGTGCTGCAATTCATGGGGTCGCAAAGAGTCAGACACGACTGAATGACTGAACTGAACCGAACTGAACTGAACTGAATGGTCTAGTGGTTTCCCCTACTTTCTTCAATTTAAGTTTGAATTTGGCAATAAGGAGTTCAGGATCTGAGCCACAGTCAGCTCCTTGTCTTGTTTTTGCTGACTGTATAGAGCTTCTCCATCTTTAACACTAAAAGTGACTTTCCTTTTGATACTGTAATTACTTCTCATGTTCCTTTTCTTCTCATTTGACCTGAGTTCTGCTAACCACCTTTTTTCTTACACCAATCCCAATAGTTACATCTCCAAAGGCAAAGCTTAAAACCTAAAGTTTTAGGGTTCCTACTTTTAATTATGAGAGTAAAAGTCCTTACCACTCTCTCTTTCCTTGCCCTGCCACTTCTACTCATAAGCTTATCAGTCTCATTACTCCTTTTTCCCTTCCCTTATTTGAATAATATTTATTCTTCAAGGTAATTGATAACATTCAGGCATTTAATCTTAGTTCAAAAATCATCCAGTTCTCATATGGCAAATCTTGATCCCACCCCCTGCAAATTGCAATAATACTTAAAAAAAACAAAACCCTATAATCCATACAAATATAATGATCAGGGAAAGATCTAGAATTTTTAATTGTTTAAAGCAATCTAGATACATAAGCAGAATTCTAAGTTTAAGTGTGCTGGGACTTGTGAATAAATCTAATTTAATCTGCACTTGGTTACTGCAACAGCCATGTGCTTTTTATATTCTTATCAGTAAGTTTAGGAAGCATGTGCACATGGTCAGTGGAAGCTGGACTTTTTTAAAATAACGGGTGGATATTTAAATTGCCAAGTATACTCTAAGATAGTATTGGCTTATAAATTTACACATCTCAACTCCTCCTGTTGATCTGTTAACACATTAAATAATCATGTATCACTATTTTTAGTAAAATGTTTAGCACATAAAATGAAGAATATACCACCAAACAGAATAAATATTAAGTTAACAGGTCTAAAATAATGGAAAGAAAAACACTTTCTGTAGTCTTAGGTAACATTTTGAGTTCCATTTTACTTTCATCCTTTAAGAAAAAAAAAAGAATGTTAACCCATTCTTATTTTATTCTTGGAGAAAAAGACCAAATTCTGAAAGAGAATCCACACATGTCAACAACTTTTCTAGCCCCTCCCATTTCTTTTGAAGCCCCTCCCACCTCTACCTCATCTCAGTGACTCATTGTAGAAAGTATCTTAGAGAACAGGAATATAGAGAAAATACTAGAAGATACTCAAGTTTTAAAATAATAAGTGAGCAATTGTTGAAAACCTGTTAGGTGCTAAGCATATTACATGCATTTCCTTAATCTTCACAGTGAATCTGTCACAGAAAAACCACTGCTTTTATGGAAGAGATGAGATAGCAAACTTAGATGTTTTAAGTAATTTTTGTCCAAAGGCACAGAGTGGGAAAAAGGTAGTAGGATTTCAACTGAGTGATTCTGATTCCAAAACTCTGTCTTCTCCCCTGGACAGGGCTGCCTCCAGGCAGCCCCCAGGACTCCTGAGCCAAGAAGCCTAAAAACGTTTGAGTTTCTTACCTCCTAAAAAACAGCTCAAAGGCCTTCAAAGCAGATTTACCATAACAATATCCATATTTAGAAGAATGTATCAAGTTGAACATTTATTACTATTCTGGTAGTTTACATTTTAATAAAAACCTCTGCACTTTCTTGTACATTGCAAAAGAGAAGACTGTTTCCAGATGAAGCAACTTTGCAGTTAAAAATGGTTGCAAGGGGTCTTCTCCATCCTTTTCCTATGTGGATACAAAGAATGTGCTTCTAAAAAGCTGAGCAACTCAGCATGCTATCAAATGGCTTTGAGTAACCAGGCAACATCATCGTTGTTGATTTGCAGTGTTTTCTCTTAAATGATTTCTTCTAGGCAGTAATAGACTGAAGTGCATTGGATGCTCTAGTGTCAATTATCTGAATGGAGTTGGATTTGTAATTTTTTATTTTCTAGAAAAGTAAAGTTCCTATATTCTGCCTTGTTTGGTTTTACCTACAAGTTATTTTTATATGGTAAGGGAGCAGTATCTCCTGGGACCTCTAGGCCAGAAACATGCAATCACTTCTTTCTACTCCTTGAATCATCTATGACCTCAGTGTAACGGGACCTCAAAAGAATTTAATAAGTTCCTGATATCAGGTAGTTTCAATAAATTACTAATATATCCTCTTAATGTCTTGTACTTTAAAGTACTGTTACTAAAATATTTTTTCTTAAATTTACTAGTGCCTAATACATCTCTCTATTTAAGCTTCTATTTTATTTGATTGTTTGAATTTAAAAGATCAAACTTCTCTTATAATTTAGGTATAACTGAATATTCCTACATATCAATCAATTGCCCACTTATTTAAACTCAAGTCCTTATAGGATTTGTCACAATCTCTCTTTATATTGTCTGAAATGATTTTCATTTTTTAGCATGGATTGCTGGATTGCCATTTTATGCTGGATTGCCTAGGTTGCTCATCAACATGGGAACACATTTGCTTCTAACACAGACCACAGACCCTACTCAACCCTACCCAGTCATTGCCTTTGTTCAGTTGGAACACTGGCTACTTATTTCAACCTCTTGCTTTCTATCTCATTCGTTGCTATTTAATTGCTAAATTGTATCCAGTTCTTTTGGGACTCCATGGATTATAGCCTGCCAAGGCTCCTCTGTCCAAGAGATTTTCCAGGCAAGAATGTGGGTGGTTTGCTATTTCCTTCTCCAGGATCTTCCCAGTCCAGGGATTGAAGCCATGTCTTCTGCATTGGCAAGTGGCTTCTTTACTGCTGAGCAACCAAGGAAGCCCTAGCTAGTTTTTAATCCTCTACTTTCTATTACTACTCCGCATTTGACAAATTTTCTGAATAGCCTCATATTAGGTTAAAAGTGTTTTGAAGTTATTTAATAGAAAAAATAAATGTCCAGTAGTGCATCTTTATCACTATTTCCTTTAATTCTATCAAAGACCCCTCATGAGGATATCATTTCTGCTACGGGAATTTGCATTTCTTTGTCTCAGTCATTATTTGGTTCTTGGAAACTTCTATAAATTTGCTCACACTTTTATCTCAAAGTTTTCTGTAACGATAGGTGCTGCTTCCTGAAGACTGCTTTGTTTTAAAATTACCACAACGATTCTAGAGTTGAATCAATTTTGAAACTTAAAAAAAAAAAAAAAATGCTTTCTGGAATCTGCAATGATTTCATCATTCCCAAGATTTTACTTCAATCATATTCAATGAGTGACTTGGACAAATGTCTTTGGAACCATTATGCATGAAACCATCATTCCCTCTGGCTGTGGAGAACCAGAGAAAGTAACTCTGTTGAAATAATAGACATTTTAAAAAAGAAAAAGGAAACTATTTGAGATTCATTCTCTTCGCTTGAAATTTTGAGCAAAGATAAAAGGTGAGACATCAGTGACATAGAAACTGCCCACTTCAGCTATAGCTAAGTGGCCCATAGAAGCTTATATTGTTTAAAAACTGTTTCATTAACAGAATATTGATTACACCTTTGTATATGTTTGTACTAGGGAAAAGCAACAACAACAACAAAAACGACAACCTTTCACTTAAGAACCAAATACACTCGGGCTTAAATCCCAACTCTACCCTTTCTAACTGTTTGAAGAGGCAAGTTACTTAGTTAGTTAAGTCGCTCAGTTGTGTCCGACTCTTTGTGACCCCATGGACTGTAGCCCACCAGGCTCCTCCATCCATGGGATTCTCCAGACAAGACTACTGGAGTGGGTTGCCATTTCCTTCTCCAGGGGATCTTCCCGACCCAGGGATAGAACCCAGGTCTCCCACATTGCAGGCAGACGCTTTAACCTCTGAGCCACCAGGGAAGCCCAAGTTACTTAGCTTCCCTGAAATTTAAGATCCTATATGTTAAAATGGAAACAAAAATACCCACATTTCAGGGGATAAGAGGAAGTAAAATGAATAAATATAAAGCATCCACATTCTACGTCACTTCAGTGGTGTCCGACTCTGCGACCCAATGGACGAGGCTCCTCTGTTCATGGGATTCTCCAGGCCAGAATAGTTGAGTGGGTTACTGTTTGCTGCTCCAGGGCATTTTCCTGACCCAGGGATCAAACCCTCATCTCTTGAGTTTCCTGCACTGGCAGGTGGATTCTTTACCACTAGTACCACCTAGGAAGATCATCTAGCAGTGAATAATTAGTAGATGTGTTCACAGATGATTCTTCTCTGGCTTGGTCCACACTGCTAAATAGAAGCTTTTCAAAGAAAAGACTGCATGTTTGGTATTTTGACATTTTAGATTATAGTTATATATGTAATGGACTCTCTGTCCATCAGTTGAGTTAGTGTTTTAAACCTTTTCAGTATCACTATTATTTGTGTAGATGTTTTAGAAATAGCAAATGTTACCAAGACCAAACACTGGTTTCCTAAACAATATAGTTTGCAAGTTCTTTTTTTTTTTTTTTTCTAAAGCTCTAAGCAAATTTTATATATGCTGCAGTAAACATGGTATGTGAACCACATTGCAAAGACTGTTTGCTTCACAGTGGTTTGGCCATTTACAAAAGTACTGGGTTCTAAAAGGAACTAAATAAGTTCATTTGGGTTTTTTGGTAAGATCCTATGGAAAACCCTGAATGAACCTTTTGTCCAAACTCCCACTATCAGCCTTCTATTAAGAGAAAAACTCCCAGATGAGCCAAATTTCAGAATACAGGTCTGCAATCTCCAAAACTCCAAAAATCTCCATTTATACACAGACATTGAGTTGAGTAATTTTCTAGACTGTTCCTTATGCTGCAGTCACCTACAGCATATGAGCTACCAAAAACATTCTGAAAACAAAAAACATTTATTTTTTCCTCTGAAGGAATTCTTAATGAACCAGAGATGATACGTTAGTGTTTGCACAAAGGCAAGTTCACTGAGAAAGGTATAAAATAGGAATTAGAACTCTGGCCTCAAGCCATGTAGATTTAAACTGATTTATTAGCATCCTGGAGAAGGAAATGGCAACCCGCTCCAGTATCCTTGCCTGGAAAATCCAATGGACAGAGGAGCCTGGCGGGGTACAGAATATGGGGTGGCAAAGAAGCTGACACGACTGAGCACGCATCTGATCTGATGAGCATCTTGGAGTCGGTCTTCCCACTGTCAAGTGAGGAAAAAGTGATCCATTCTGTCTGCTACAAGAAGTCATTGGAAGGATAAAATGGAAGTTGTTATTATCACCTCTAGGTGATCACACAAAAGAAGGAAATACCATTTTGTACTATACTTTCTAAATATTTAATCTTGTGAATATGACAACATGGAATGCACCACTACTATTTATAATAAACTATCTTATACAGTTATATATATATATATATATTAGCATATATATATATGGGAAATTATTGCTTCCCATGTGCAGACTTATTTATTTTGTGACTTATATATGGCCATAAAAGAAAATCCTCACATGACTAGATCAATTCTTTTTATCAACAGTGTAATCACTGAAATAAATTTACCATTAACCTAAGATGCAGAAAAGTTTCCTAAAGTGTATGTAAATAATCCTCAGGTTTTTACTGTTTGGAGTTTTCTGGATTTCACCACATTAGGAAAGGTCAAATTTATATAGTCATATAGCCCAAATTATACTTACGAGAATTGACCTAGGGCATGGTGGATACAAACATATGTAAAATAAATCTGGAGAGGGAAAGTTAGTGAAAGTATGCATAGTCCCAGAAAAGGAAGATTAGAAAGGCTAGGCTGGAGCCAAGAATGAAAAATGTACTATTGGAACCTACCATGAATTTTCAAGACAATACTTATGCATACCCATGAAATGTTTATTTAATAAATCATTCATTAATGAGCAAACGGATTGACGAGATTTGGCACATTGCTTCTTTGGACTGTATTAAAGGCAGAAAAAAAAATGGTTTCTGAGTCATAGCCAAGTTTTTTTTTCTTCTTTGCCTGGATGCAAGTACAATAAAGGGTCTCTTGATCTGGGCAAAGTGAGAGTTTTAAGCAGGGGATGCCATGATCACATCTACAAGTTTGGGATGCTATACAGAAGATGAGATGGAGGAGGAGGAGTTTGGTTGTTGTTTTTTTTTTTTTTTAAAAAGGACACTGGAACATTCATTTTACTTTCATCTGTCACCATTGAGGAGAAATCATGAATAAAGGAAGAATAGTGATTCTACTGGAAAGAAAAGGAATGTCAAAAAGTCCAAGATTGAGGTGAGAGGAAAGATAACGAGCTCAGTTTTGGACATGAACTAGAGGAGACCTGATTAGTAAAAATGTAAGTTTCTGAAACTAGATCCTGGAAGAGAAATCTGAGTTGAAAATCATTTGGAAGAAGTAATAGATAATACACTTCCCTGGTGGCTCAGATGGTAAAAGCATCTGCTTACAATGCGGGAGACCTGGGTTCGATCCCTGGGTCGGGAAGATCCCGTGGAGAATGAAATGGCAACCCACTCCAGTATTCTTGCCTGGAAAATCCCATGGACAAAGGAGCCTGGCAGGCTACAGTCCATGAGGTCGCAAAGAGTCGGACACGACTAAGCGACTTCACTTCACTTCATGAGTAATTGACAGGCTTCCCAGGTGATGCTAGTGGTAAAGAACCCACCTACCAATGCAGGAGACTTAAGAGATGTGGGTTCAATCCCTGTGTCAGGAAGATCCCCTGGAGGAGGGCATGGCAACCCATTCTAGTATTCTTGCCTGGAGAATGGAGAGAGGAGCCTGGCAGGCTGCAGTCCATGGGTCGCAAAGAGTCTGGTACAACTGGGCAACCAACAGAGAATATATGAGGGACCATGACTGAACCCAGGATACACTTTCATGCAGTGCATACCAAAGCAGAGGACACTGTGAGCAGTCCACTCTGCAGAGTGAAGTGCTTTAACTTTGAAATTGTTTAGAATTGCCAGTGTGTGGTAAAAATAATAATTAAGCAGGCTAATCTCCAGTCAGTTTTACTACTGTTTTAAAATTCCTATATGAATGCTGCCTCTTCATTGCCTGAACTGGGGTGGAACATTCCCACTGTGCCCTCCCCAGATAAGAGAAAAACAGTGAAGAAGACTCAGCAAGAGCAGTCCATGAAGTAGATCCAGACAGAACGGTGGGTGAGAAGCCTCATGAAAGAGACGTTTCAAAAAGAAGGGAGAGGTGAACTTGCTACAAGGCACTAGTTGGTCTAGTCAAATGAGAACTAGGAATTGGCCATGACATTTAATAAAGAATGGGTCCTTAGGGTCTTTGACCAGAACTTCTTTTGTGGAGTGGTGCAGGCAAACACCTGCTAGATGTGGATATAAGAGAAAATGAAGAGGAAGAAATGGAGAAGTAACATATGGACAATTCTCTGAGGAGTTTTGCTATAAAAAGGACCAGGGAAATGGGGGAGCATGCAGAATTTGGTGTAGCATCATAGGAAGGTTTCATAAGTAAAACGATGTACATAGAGAATGTGGGTAAGAGATAGGATTGGGCTAGTGGTGAGGAGAAACTCATGCAGAAGAGAGTGAGGTGGTGACAAGGGTCAGATGATGGATTTCACAAGATCCAGATGGGTGTGGATTTCTGAAGCAAGTGGGGATGGGGATGGAAGTCAAACATCACTGAAGTCAATGAAAGTTACATTAGGACTTACAGAAGTTGGAAGCTCTCAGGATCATGACATGAGTTGGCAAGAAGAGTTGGGGGGAATAGGAAGTTACACAGCAGAGAAAAGAGGTGCCAAAATGAAGGAGAATGATGTAAAACAGGGACTAGAAAAGTGGGCCAGAGAGCAAAACCCATTTTACTTTAAGATATGAAATTTTTGTGATACACAATGACAGAAACCATTTTTGTTGAATAAAGATTTGACCAGCAATCCTACCTAACTATGAGCCAAGACCCTGACTTTTTCCTTGTAGATATTAGTATTATGGAGGCCATATAAGCATACAATTATATCAAGAAAAAATGAAAAACCTTGCAGAACATAAACAGTTCCCTATTAAATTCTTGGATGAAGTTTTATGGCAATATTATTACACCATATTTTTCACCATCTTTCTAATGTTATGCACATAGCAGAGGAATTTTAGGATTTGGTACAGGTGAGGAAAATATCTCAAAAATGTAGGATGACTTGGTCCATTAAGTTCACTGCCATGACTAAGTTGATGAAGTAATTCATGATCATAACTAATGTAAAAAGTGACATATATGCTGGAACCACATTATTATAAACATCTTACGATTAGCAAACCAAAAAAATCTGCAAAAATTTAAAGATATCACTGTTCTAAAATATTTGGCAAACAGTCAGGAAAAGTGAACTATATAATGTGTGGACAATTTACAAACGATGACCAGAATTCAAATACATAAAGGGGCAAAATAAACAAAAAGTCATAAATACAGTCACCTTAAGAAAACAAAAGGTATGTAGGGGGAAGGAAGTAGAGGAATCTAGTGTTAAAAAAAGAATAATGAAAAGTAATTTATTTCTCTTTAATTTCACAAACTATAAATAAAAATATTTTAAGCCAAATGCAGAATTCCCTTTTGAGGATTTTTAACACTGATATTTTTAAGGATGTATGAAGGATAATTATATGTTTGACCCAATAAAATAAGTAATATGGAAATGAATTTCATCTTTTATATGACTAATATTTTCTTTTTCTATCACCCTAAATATTCTAGAACTTTCTAGAGTAAAGAAAATTGACCTATATCAACAGATACTATATCACCCTAAATACTCAAGAGACAACAGATACTATATCACCCAAAATACTCTAGAACTTTCTAGAGTAAAGAAAATTGACCTCTAATTTACAGTTCTGTGTCTGCTCTTTGCAGCTGCACTATGAATTGCAGAGAAGTGTCTCTTTAGAGTCACAAAATTGGACATAAGAGGGCAAGGTCAAATGGAATCGATTTTCGTTTGTTCCAGTTCTTCCTTCCCCCACCCCCATGAAGGGGCTGCAGGGTACTTATGGACTGGTGTTGGGACATTTTGTTTTCCTTCCTTCTGCCAAATGCACAGTGGCAATTCTGTCTTGCTGAAAGTCTTACAAATGGGGACCAACGAATTCCTCCTGGTTATTGATCTCCAACAAAAAGTCTCACCTCCCATTAATGTCATATTTCACCTTGTGTACAGTTCACCTCATGACCTAGTCCTGGATTTATTTTCACTCATGCATTCAATGAATCTTTACTAAATACGACTATGTGCAACTGTGAAGTACAGCAGCACCGTTTATAGATATTTTAGTTTAATCAATCTTACTTCAGTTCAGTTCACTCACTCAGTCGTGTCCGACTCTTTGCGACCCCGTGAATCGCAGCACGCCAGGCCTCCCTGTCCATCACAAACTCCCGGAGTTCACTCAAACTCACAGCCATTGAGTCCATGATGCCATCCAGCCATCTCATCCTCTGTCGTCCCCTTCTCCTCCTGCCCCAAATCCCTCCCAGCATCAGAGTCTTTTCCAATGAGTAAACTTTTCTCATGAGGTAGCCAAAGTACTAGAGTTTCAGCTTTAGCATCATTCCTTCCAAAGAACACCCAGGACTGATCTCCTTCAGAATGGACTGGTTGGATCTCCTTGCAGTCTAAGGGACTCTCAAGAGTCTTCTCCAACACCACAGTTCAAAAGCATCAATTCTTTGGCACTCAGCTTTCTTCACAGTCCAACTCTCACATCCATACATGACCACTGGAAAAACCATAGCCTTGACCAGACGGACCTTTGTTGGCAAAGTAATGTCTCTGCTTTTGAATATACTATCTAGGTTGATCATAACTTTCCTTCCAAGGAGTAAGCGTCTTTTAATTTCATGGCTGCAGTTACCATCTGCAGTGATTTTGGAGCCCCCCAAAATAAAGTGTGACACTGTTTCCACTGTTTCCCCATCTATTTTCCATGAAGTGATGGGACCAGATGCCATGATCTTAGTTTTCTGAATGTTGAGCTTTAAGCCAACTTTTTCACTCTCCTCTTTCACTTTCATCAAGAGGCTTTTTAGTTCCTCTTCACTTTCTGCCATAAGGGTGGTGTCATCTGCATATCTGAGGTTATTGATATTTCTCCTGGCAATCTTGTTTACTCAGATACAGAACTGGCCTGGACTTACATTGTTCCACCTTCCATAAAAGAGTTCCTCAAAGGCTTTCCTGTGGCTCAGTGGTAAAGAATCCGCCTGCCAATGGAGGAAACTCGGGTTTGATCCCTGGTTCAGGAAGATCCCACATGCCTCAGAGCAAAGAAGCCTGTGCACCATAATTACTGAGCCTATGTGCTACTACTGAACAGCTACTGAAGCCTGCATGTTCTAGAGCCTACAGTCCGCAGCAAGAGAAGCCAGCACGAGGAGAGGTCTGCATGCCACATACTAGACAGTACCTCCACTCGCTGCAACTGGAGAAAAGCCCTCAGAGCCTCAAAGACCCAGCACAGCCAAAAGTAAAAATAAAATTAATAAATAAAAGTAGAGTTCCTCAGTGCTTATTTAGTATAAGTAATATTAATAGACTAATATAAGTATAATCTTTAAATGTGATAAATAAAACAGCCCCTAACATGGTTTTATTAAACTACATATTTATGTCACTTAAAAATCATGTTGAAAAAAGATGGTTTTTTTCTCGTTTAAACAAAAAAAAAAAGCTTATGAACATATTATTTCTTCTTTGCATTGGTTGCTTAAAGCATTATGTTTGAAAGGTGGAGGGTTGGGCCTCACTGTTACAGCCCCTGCTTTTCACCCCTCCAGCCCCAGGCCAAGCTTGGGAACTTAAGCGGAATCTTTGACTCTTTCACTGCTTGTATTTAGTCGGTAAGTTTGCTCTGTGGATTTGGTTTCAATGTTCTGTTCTATTTGCCCACAATTCCCTCAGTAATAATACATAATAAAACACACAATAATAATACATAGTCTCCTAATGTATCCACCACAATGACTGACCTTGAGCCAGATTCTAACATTACCAGTCTGACACACTACTGCCACATCACACTTCCTAAACCACCTCTGCAGTGATGTCATTCTTATGCTAAAAAGCTTCGATGCCTTATTTTCTGCCTCATCAAATCTAAACTTCTTTGCTCAGCTTCCAAAGCCTTCCATAGTCTCAACTATCTACTTAATTTTTGTCACTTTCTCCTAAATGATCACTATTAGGCACTCTGTTTCAGAGAAGGCAATGACACCCCACTCCAGTACTCTTGCCTGGAAAATCCCATGGGCAGAGGAGCCTGGTAGGCTACAGTCCATGGGGTCGCTGAGAGTCAGACACGACTGAGCGACTTCACTTTCACTTTTCACTTTCATGCATTGGAGAAGGAAATGGCAACCCATTCCAGTGTTCTTGCCTAGAGAATCCCAGGGACGGGGGAGCCTGGTAGGCTGCTGTCTATGGGGTCGCACAGAGTCGGACACGACTGAAGTGACTTAGCAGCAGCAGCAGCAGGCACTCTGTTTAGTTTCTTGCATCTCAACACAGTCCTGCCAATTTTCTTTCATGCCTAGGTCTGAACCACATTGTCTCCCCTCTCAGCCTTAAGGGCTATGCCTACATAAATTACCAGGCAAATAAACAGATGCACAGACAGACAAATATAACTGTATTTCACTTTCCCAATCCTATTCATTCTTCCTGTCCTAATATTCCTAATATGACTATTCATCATATTCATGACAAAGCACGCAGATCCACTGCTCCTTTGAATAGTTCTGAACTTGAAGGAGTTCCTCCCATGATGGTTTACCTTACTTACTGTGTCAAGTACACTGGTTCTGTCTTCTGGGCAGCTTCTATACTCCTTGAGGGCAGGGAATTTTAACTCTTCTATCAACACCCCAGGCCAAATGCTACACCCAGACCTGCTGTCCAGTGGATTCCTCTCAAGGAGGTTCTATAATCAATAATGGCAACAAAGAAGAAGAATCTTTTTCTCCACTTCATTCTGATTCTGATTCCAATTAATTCATCAAGCATTTGTTACACTTGCTATGAAGGGCAAGTATTTGGGCTTCTCTCTCTCAAAGGGAAAAAGAGTATAAAATCCTACAGAGAGAGGCTAAAGAGGGAGAAAAGTTCTTTGAGACATATGCCACTTTTTATGAGCCATCTATCTTCCTTTCCTTCTCACATATGACTGTTACAGTATTATAGAAATGAGTTCGCCTCTGCTGTTTTCCTTTCACTAGTCTGTTCTTGTGACTGGCCTGTGAATATGTAAGTCTTTGTATTTAATCCTTTGAAGTTCAAGCACATTCTTGCTTGAAACAAAAGCTCTAGAGAATGAAATAAGAGTATACAATTATTGCAAAAATAGCAATAAAATCACCTCCCCACACTTCCCTTGAGAACAATGGTCCAGGAAGATCTGGCTGGGTGCTGAGACAGACTGTCAACTTGACTTTTAATTTTACGAATTATGATCATTTGGACAAGAAAATATCTTTAAAGGGTCAATGTCATTTCTGTAAATGGGAAGAAGGCTGAGTGTGAAAAGACTGAGTCAAGCTTAAGGGGAAAAAAAAAGAAAACTTATGAGCAAAAATCAACAGTACATTCTCCATTTCTCTCTCTCTGTTTTTGTTCCTTTAAGAGGAATTTTTTAAAGTGAGGAAATTGCAGTTAAAAATTATTTTATAGCCTTTAAAATGAAAACATTTGCCTATTAAGCTCTAACGACCTACAATATTCTATCTGTAAAGCATCATTTGGCCCCCTGCTGTTTCATTTAACTTTAGCTGAACCTTTTTTTATTGCTTCCTAATCTACCCTAATTTGCCTAAACCCCTTATTTGCCATTTCTCAAACTGTTTGTTTACATCTCACTGGAAATGTGTAACAATAACAAAGTGCTTTAAGGACTAGAAATAATGATAGATTTAGGCATGCAATTTTTCTTCACAGTATAAAAGACATTCAAATTAACACACATTCACTGAGCGCACACTAGGTGACAAGGGCCATATGTGGCAAGAAGATAGTAAGATGAAAACAACCTCTGGTGCCTTCAAGGAGCTTGAATCTGGAAGAGGAGACAAAATAGAAACAACCCCACGTTGTGGGAAGTGACCTGCTAGCCGTAGAGGCCAGGTATGTTTGACACAAAAGGACACAGAAAATTAACTCTGCGAGAATGAAGCACTAAGCAACACATGTCTCATTCTATATTATGTCATTTAATTTTTTTTTTTTTTTGCCTGTTCTGGAGAACTGTTTTATAGACAAATGGTAAGAAAAAGACAATGATCAGTCTTTAAAATTGTCCCTTCAGCCTACATACCAAGCAGGGAAAGGTGAGGGGAGGGATAGATTAGGAGATTGGAATTGACATATACACAATACAATATATAAAATAGAGGATTTCCCTGGTAGCTCAGTGGTAAAGAATTTGCCTGCCAATGTAGGAGACACGGGTTCAATCCCTGGTACAGGAAGATCCGACCTGACACAGAGCAACTAAGCCTGTGTGCCACAACTATTGAGCAGTGCTCTCGAGTTTGGGAACCACAACTACTGAAGCCCGTGCACCCTGGAGCCTGTGCTGCACAACAAGAGAAGCCACTGCAATGACAAGTCTCTGCTCCGCAACTAGAGAGCAGCCCCCACTCACCACAACTAGAGAAAGCCCATACAGCAACTTTGTCAACAAGGGTCCATCTAGTCAAGGCTATGGTTTTTCCAATGGTCACATATAGATGTGAGAGTTGGACTATAAAGAAAGCTGAGCGCAGAATTGACGCTTTTGAACTGTGGTGTTGGAGAAGACTCTTGAGAGTCCCTTGGACTGCAAGGAGATCCAGCCAGTCCATCCTAAAGGAGATCAGTCCTGGGTGTTCATTGGAAGGACTGATGTTGAAGCTGAAACTCCAATACTTTGGCCATCTGATGCAAAGAGCTGACTTATTTGAAAAGACCCTGATGCTGGGAAAGATTGAGGGCAGGAGGAGAAGGGGATGACCGAGGATGAGATGGTTGGATGTCATCACCGACTCAATGGACATGGGTTTGGGTGAACTCCGGGAGTTGGTGATGGACAGGGAAGCCTGGCGTGCTGCGGTTCATGGGGTCGCGAAGAGTCGGACACGACTGAGCAACTGAACTGAACTGATACAGCAACTAGAGAAAGCCTGTGCAGCAATGAAAACCTAGCACAGCCATAAATAAATAAATAATGTAAATGTTTAAAAATAAATAAATAAGATAGGTAACTAATAAGAAGCTACTGTATAGTACAGGGAAGTCTACTCTGTAATGACCTATATGAGAATAGAATCTTAAAAAGGGTGGATATATGTATATGCATAACTGAGTCATTTGCTGCACAGCAGAAACTAACTCAACATTGTAAATCAACTATACTCCAATATCTTCCCTGGTGGCTCAGAGGTTAAATCATCTGCCTGCAATGTGGGAGACCTGAGTTCGATCCCTGGGTCGGGAAGATACCCTGGAGAAGGAAATGGTAACCCACTCCAGTATTCTTGCCTGGAGAATCCCATGGACGGAGAAGCCTGGTAGGCTACAGTCCACGGGTCACAAAGAGTCAGACACGACTGAGCGACTTCACTTACTCACCTACTAACTTATACTCCAATAAAAATTAAAAAATAAATACAAACTTCCCTTCAAACCTATGTAAACAGCAGAATATGATAAAGTACAGTGATGCTGAATTGGGAATCAGACACTTGGGTTGAACTACGGTGTAGCCTTGTAACCCTGAGTAAGTCCTAAAATTACCGAGTGACTTGTTCCCTCAGCTGTAAAATGGTGGGAGGGACACACATGAGTTTTAAGGACCTCTTTGGCTTTCCCATGATCTGAACATCTGCACTTACTTTTGTCGACTCACAAGGACTTGCTGCAAGGCTGAGGAGAAGACCTCATAAGTTTGGACAATGATTCACCTTTACCTGAATATGTTATTTGTGTGTTGATCTTTACAACCCTCTGTTTTCACATTTCCTTTCACACTAGTAGCCCTATGGTCCTTTATATTCAGATAACACTTAATTATTTTCCAAGTAGATTCACATTCACTATCTCAAGCACTGTAACTCCACACACTCACCATATTCCAAATAATCTTTCCTCTCTCTATAGCTAAGACTACAGCTTATAAGCTTCCTGTTCACTTTTATTTCAAATTACTCTGTGTCTAATGCTATGCTTTTTTTCTTTCCTTTCTTCTAAGAGGAACCAGATTCATCATTTTCTAGCTCCTCTCTACCCTCTTTTCTCAGTTACCCATTTTTTGAAATCACTGAAGTGGATTTGTTTTGACTGAGTGCTTAAAGCCTCAAGGAGCAGAAGCACAAAGGTGACTTTGTATACTACTTCTGACAAGTTGATTTAGGAAAACTCTGGTTTCCTAAGATGATTTCTTTAAAAATATGATGTCCCTGGAAGCTCTTAAGTTAGTGGCTTGTACTGGGGAAAAGGAAGTCCATCTATGCAGTCAAGATGCCTGAGCAGCACCCACCCTACATAGTGAGTGGGGTTAGACTAGTGGAGTGGAGTTTCAGAGAAAGCTACAAACACAACAACACCAGAGAGTGGCTCCATCTTGAGAAACAGTTTTTAAGTATAACCCAAAGTGTGTGTCACTAGCTTTCTTTCTGGGTTGTTGGCCCTTAGCATTTCTGATTGAGGAATATTAATAATCTGGTAGAAGTTATGGACTGCTTTCCTACAAAAATGCACACATGGATACCTCCATGGGGAATTACAAAGTGGCACGGAATTCCCAGGCCCATGGATCCCAGGTTAATAAGCTATGCACAGATAACTCAGATAAGCTCTTTCTGGGGTGTTATGCAGCTCTTAGAAAAGTAATCTCCGTTCCCTTTTATTGCATTAATGTACCCTTAATGTATTAAGTAACGTTTGGTCATCTAATTGAGACAGTCATAACTTTTTAGTTTCTTTTTTTATTTGTTTGTTTTTAGTAATGAGGGCTTCCTTGGTGGCTCAGTAGTAAAGAATCTGCCTGGAATGTGGGAGACCCAGGTTTGATCCCTGGGTTGCGAAGATCCCCTGGAGAAGGGAATGGCAGCCCACTCTAGTATTCTTGCCTGGAGAATTCCAAGGACAGAGGAGCCCAGTGAGCTACTGTTCATGGGGTTGCAAAGAACTGGACATGACTGACTAACACATACAAAGACAATGTTTATCAGAGATTATCATATTAAGTGAAGTCAGAGAAAGACAAATATTATATAATATCACTTACATGTGAAATCTAAAAAAGATGATACAAGTGAACTTATTTACAAAACAGAACTAGACTCACAGATCAATAAAACAAACTAATGGTTACCAAAGGAGGAAAGGGGGAGGAGGATAAAAGTTTCGGAGTAGCAGATCCAAATTACTATATATATAAGACAGATAAACAAGACCCTATTGTATAGCTGTACTCAATATCATATAATAACCTATAATGGGAAAATATCTGAAAAAGTATATATGTGTGTGCTTAGTCACTCAGTCATGTCTGACTCTTTGCAACCCCATGGACTGTAGCCTGCTAGGCTTCTCTGTCCACGGGATTCTCCAGGCAAGAATACTGAAGATTGGTGCCATCTCCTTCTCCAATATATGTGTATAGATAGATAGATATTTTTTAAAAGACAGTGTTACTGAAATATAATACAAGTAAAGAACAACTGTATGTTCCCAATAAAAGTCTTTGAAAAGAATACTAATTCAAATAGACACTGAACCCCAGATGAAATGAATGAAGTCTGCAGCACATTTGAACAGTCAGCGGGCACTGGCTCATGGCACCTATTTCCCAGTGATGTGGTCACTTACTTTGTGTGAATAGGATCAAAAAAAGGGGGAGGGGCAATGCCAAACCACACAGACTTGTTTACATAAATACAAATTAGCTGATCACCGAGGTAAAAACAAAACAGAACTCTTCAAAAGAAAAACTGATTCCATTTTTCTACTACAGAAAGTCTGAAAGGAATTCAATGAATTTTTAGACTAAAATAATTAAATGTTTTAGAATCATTGGCTTACATATTGGTAAGAGTTGTTACTATAGTAGCCTAGAAGTGTAATGGATCTCTCCAAACACTTAACTAAATCCTTATGTAGAATATAGTTGATTAAGTATAGAATGATTAACAATAACTAACAGAGGTCACCCAGAGCATGTAGGTTAATCAGAAGACTATCCAATGTTTTCGTATTATGGCTAATAAATAGGAATATCTGAGCTCTGGATGAATAATATTTTCAAAAAGGCATTAAAATAATACACAAAGCGGCTTCATAAAATTTAATATGTATTCTACAAAAAGTGGTGAAATTTTTTTACTTGAAAACCAAACTGATGAAGAAGGAAAGATTAAAGGATTCAACTTGGTTTTCAAATAAAGTTGATTTCCAGACATCCTGTTTAATTCTCCCATTCAACCACACATTTCATCACTAAATACCTAAGTATGAAAACTCTGAAGGATGCTGATATTCTTGGCTCACCAACTTTTGTGATGTCCTTTTTTTTTTCTCCAATAAACTTGTAAATATTCTCAAACAAAACAGAAAGATCTGTCATAAGACTTTACAGAGGGGGAAAAATGCTTTAGAAAAGTTTGGTAAAATCAAGAAATAGACTGAATACTTATAATACTCATTTCTAACTATCTTCATGAATCAAAGAAGCAAAGCAATGTTCTTTTTTCCCCATCAATGTATCTCGAAGTCAAGACTTTTCTTATAAAACACAAAACCACACACAAAAAATACTTAACAATAAACCTATTTAAAAAATTTTTACTTTTATCTACACATGATACTGAGGGCCTTAAAGATCTTCAGAAAAGCCAAGGAGCAGTTCAAAAACTGAAACTTTCAAACTCTATTACTGTACATAATCTTTTCTCATAGGCACCATCTTTACCTTCAACGTTCAGAATAATATTTTCTATTTGTAACTATATCAATGAAGCTAGTTAATTGTTGGGAAAACTAGTCAGATTAAATGCCATCAAATAATTTTAAACAACAACACAAAAACATTTGTCTACATTTGTAAATTATACAACATGTTAGAGAGAAAAACACATTAATCCAAATACTGTGTCATGAATTCATTAACTTCCCTACAATCCATATTGAACTTAAATGTATATCTCTTCGCTTTTGTCAGCTCATTCAAGTGAAAAAAGGGAGACAATGTTTAAAATATTAAAGAGTTTTGAAGATACATGCAATGTAAATATTTATGACTATTTTACCTAATATGGTTGAGAAGCAAACATTCCACTATTCTTTTCCTCCAAAATATACTGTTTTCTACATTTGACTTAATCATCCAACGCTACTTACTATGAATTAAAAACACAAGTTTATCAACCATTCTTACACTGAAACTCAACAAAGAAAAAGAATGCCTGTTCTTTATTAGACAATATGAAGTGAACTCAGAGTTCCCACTAAGGTTCACAGTGCACAACTAACTAATTACAAGCCTAAAAGTTTCATGAGGTTCACCCCAGGTATCACAAGTTGAAATTCCAGGCCTCTGTGTCATTCTCTGAAACATCTGCAACAGAATTTAACATTCTTGATAAATGAGATAAGTGAAAGTATTTACTTAATTAGATTTTAAAGCATATTTATTAACCCATACAACAAATACTAAATTAAAAAGTTTTACATCCAAAGCCAACATGGAAACATGCAATGGAACTTAATATTGACTTTTGAAATTGATGCCTTCAATACGGTTAACTTAATGCAACTTCCAACATACTTCTTAGGATATTTGACTTAATTAATATAAGCCTAGACTAAAAAAAAAAAATTAACATAAAATTAAGCCTTTCTATCACTTTAAGGTAAGAGAGATATGTGCCTTCTTAACACTGATTTCCCCCCAGCTTTGTTCTTGTATTCTACAGATTCCAAAATACAATATACAGCTATGCATATCTGTGTATACATACACACAATCCAGTGCAGAAAAGCATCTGATTCTATGTTTATCCAGAGTAATCTCTTTTGGTTTCCATCCTGCCAAACCACTTCTGTTGTGTCCAGCAGGGCAATGACAACATACACCTTCTTGTTATTATTTATGTATGGAGGGCTAAACCAAATGTCTGGGTGGGTCTCCAAAGACCTAAAATGGGTAGGTTTTTTTTCATCCACAGGACCCAATTACATTTAAATAAACCAACTCCTAGTGAAAGATTGGCTCCAACAGAAAATACCAGGCAACCACAGACACTGAAATTAAATCACAGTCCTAAATCTAGAAGCCACCAACATATTGTTAAAAATAGCCTTTATTTCATCTCCATATACATATACAGGCAAATAATGCACATTAGTAATGAAAAGAAATGGTCTATTTTATTCCAGAGGGTGCATCCTTCACTACTATTTCCTAACCTGTGAAAGTTTTCCATCTCAGGCTAAGCATGTGCTCTAAGGATGCCTCTTGTTGCAGAGGCAGAAAAACAACTGTCATGAACTGCTTAGGCTTTAAATGGATGAGTCCTACTGGTTGGTCCTGGAGTGGCAGAGACTTGACAAATGTGGGAAAGTCCTCAGCTGTGAGACGGGGGCTGAGGTTGTGGGCTCCTGGTCAATTGAAAGGTTGCATTAAATGTAAATTATAGGACTCTTCCTTAGATATATACTCCTTTCAACCAGGTGGAAGGCAAACACTGTCGTGCTCATTCGGAGATGGCCTGGTGAGGGCTTCCAAGCTGGGAGAGGAAGCCGGGCAGCCAGGAACAATTATAATCTCCATCTCTGAAGGACGGAAAGGAAGGAAGGAAATATTTTTATATAAAACCATATTAAATTTCCTTTTTAACATGCCTCTATGTATTTCTCCTTCCAATTTATATGAAAAAGTATTAGTTTTAAAACTACAGCAGAACTGGCAGTAAATATCACAGGAACAATTGTTCTTTTATTAAATATTTATTGAAATAAATTCCTGTGCTTTCTCATTTTTCTTCTCTGGTTCCAATATTTATTTACAGCTGATTATTAACATCTGCCAGTATAACCGTTTCATCCATACAGAAGCCGAAGGGTAAAAAAGTCGCACACACCCTTCTAACATGACCTGTAGTTAGACAGAAAACAGTTTTCCCAGTCACTGCTTGGCTTCCTGTCTGTGACCTCTGAAAAGCATTGGAGGCCGGGGTTAATGGCCTTTCCAATCTCTGTGATAAGAATTCATTTTGTTCTATTACCAGCAGTTATCTGAGGAGCCTGCTGCATCACTTCAGCAGGGTTCAATCAATGAGGGGACCTAATGAAGTAACCAGCTGTAGCTCTATTTCCCTGGCCAGCTCTATCAGACAAATAAGAGCTATCAGTCACATCTTCAGGCTGATCCCAGACACAGCATCTTCACAGGCTGAACTCGTATGCATATGAACTAATGATACCCCTACCACTTTCGTGCAGTCGTCTCTTTTGATATAGCTTCCCTGACACTGAAAATGGAATGGGATGAGTTCTGAGATGTTGTAGTATGAGGACAGACAATAATGCAAGAGGAAAGAAAGGCAGGTTTGCAGAACAGTGAAAAGAGTTTACTCTAAGAGTTTAAAGTTAAAATTAGCGTTACAAAGGAAACTTTCCATCAGCTACCCCTTGAATATTTCCACTTCAGGTTGGCAATTTTTAATCTTCCCAAAGGGAGGAGGATGAAAAATCATTATTTTCATTTTTATTGATATTAAAAATCTAATATCAGGACTTGCATTTTGACTAAGCCTTCAGAACCAAAATACAATTACGCTGTATTTTTACTTTGGTCAAATATCAGTCAGTGTAACACCATAAGTTAATTTAGGGCTATTTCATGTTGGCTGATATCAGTAAACCCAGATAGAGAAAACTGTATGCTACAGTAAAACTCTATTCTTAATTTTATATTTTTTAATGGTGAAATTATTAGTTTCATTCATCTCTAATTCAAAAGAGCAATTGTTTGTTAATAAGTGCTATTTTCACACATGCAGGTTTCAGAAAGGAAAAAAAATCAAAGCCTTGCACCTATTAGTAGGCTCATAAATGTATTAGATGGTTATCAGGAGTCCTGTTCAAAATGAACCCCTTTATGGAAAGGGGTGCTGACGATGGCGCCACAGGTTTTAGTCTATTTCTCTCAGGCAATCACTGCTTGGCTTATAGGAAGCTATGAATAGGACATTGATATTTGCTGATATGCTGAAAGCTACAAGTACCTTAGTTTACTTTATTAGGTTAATCAAGATGAATTTCATGGAATACAATCTGTATTCTTTTAACTTGGCTGCTCTCTTTGTCAATTTGAAAGGGAAAAGAGCATGGTTATTTGTTGTTTCGCTAAAGAGATGATTTCTGAGGAAAGTTATATCAGTTAAAAAGTACTTGCTAGCCTTGTGCTTAATAAGCATGTTCACATAGACAAGAATATTTTATTTCATAAGAGATGATTTTTCTTCAATCAATATTACTATGACATAAAATACCTATGTTTATGTAAATTATGTGAATGTATTTATATAATTTATTTATGTGAATATATATGTACATATTTATTTATGACATTTTCTACATTTGTGTAGAAAGGGCCAATCAATATTTAAATGACTCACTTTTACTGACTTAAAATTAACTTTCAATGTTACTAATATATTATGATATTATAATATTAGCAATAATACTAATTATTATGACATATATTATGACTAATATACTATGGTGCAGTCCCAAAGACTATCTCCAAATGTCTTTCAGTTTTTATGGGTGTATAAAACTGCTTTCTTTTCATACTGCAATCCCTGAGATACCTGAGTGATCTGGTTCTGATATCAGATAATTTTCTCATTTCAAACCTTTGAGATGTAAATGATAGATAAAGGTGCAGTAGATAAGTGGCTTAATGTAACAGAAAACACAATTGTGATATCTAGGAAAACAAGGGAGGGGTGTGTGTGTTGTGTGTGTGTGTGTGTGTGTGTGTGTGAGGTGGAGGGGATTCCTGGAGTTTTAAGGATGTAAGTAAGGGTGAGAAGGACTATCTTTGCTGCGTATGTAAACAGATAAGAATATGCCTAGCAGGCATTTTGGGAACATCTGTCAATTTTTTATAGAACATACTGATTGTGGGCTATTGATTGCATTTAAACAAAGTTGTTGCAAAAAAAAAAAAGATCAGCTAACAATTCGTGTAGAAAGGCCAATCAATATTTAAATGACTCACTTTATTGATTTAAAATTAACTTTCAATTAAGAGATCCATAGGACTCTTAACTGCGACACTTATCCATTCAAGAGAAAATAAAGGTACATTTATCGATACACTTAAACAGCAGTGGCTGGTTTCCTATCGATTCAGTCATTTGCGCTGGGATTCGTTAGCGTCATCAGCCTTTAACTCGCTTACTAGGTCTTCGCGGTGTACAACACTGCAAGATGTAGGAATGCGCAAAACAACACAAAGAAAGGATAGAAATTTAAACAGAATTTAAAGATATAGGAAAAAGGTAAGTCAATCTTACACTTCCTTTTAAAATTGTTTTCTTTTAGTATGATGGAAGCAAGACTGTGTAGATGATGGGGGTGACTATTAGAAACAGAAGCCTTTTTTAAGGGGCTATTTTTTCAAAGCCAGGGCTTTCGACATGGCACATTTTGTGTTGTGCAATTGTGTAAACGAAATCTTTGAACAATTGACTAGTAAAAGCTTTATTGGCTTCTATTGACTCACAAGATCACGAACTTGCATATCCTGGTTATATTATAATCAATGGCAGCTAAGAAAACAATTTATAGAATTTTTCCAAAGACAATAATTGCATTTCCCCTTGGAAATACTGTCTATGTGTGTTTAAAGCCATATTTATTCAACAGTATTGCAAAGAAATCACACTAGACTGTGCTGTAGCTTTTGGATATTTTGCCAGATATTATATTTGATCATTTTTATCAGGGTTTTCGTAAAAATAAAGATATAAAAATCAAACTGTAATATAGAAAATAGACAAATACATTTAAAATGCATAGATCAAAACATTTATCCATGGATCTTAAAACCAGAATTATCCATCTAATTTCTTTTGTATTTGTATTACCTCTGAAGGGGAATTCTGGATACAGAGGAGGGCACTGATTGTAAATCCTTTACTGCAATTTCTAATATTATATCAGAAAAACAAAACTGAATGATCTCCACAGGGAATGGCATCTTAACAGAGCTGAATCTTCAATAACCTTGATTGTAATGTGTGTGGCAGTGTTACTCTTTTTCAGGAATTCAAAACGATAGGTGTTCTTTTTTGGTTTCGAAGACATCACATTGCCTACAGTCCATTGATCTCTTTCTCACCTTCTTCACTGTGCAAAACTATCTGTACCAGAAAGAAGCTGTCTCGAACAGAACCCCCAACTTATTCACTGACAGATAATTCCTGGTAAGAGAGACAGAACAGCCAGTCTTACTCCACTTGTACAGAACCGAATTTTAATTACGTTTACACCTGTCATTCATCTTCATTCTTTGATAATATCCACTATGTTTACAAAAGATGTTTACAGTCATTTCAAAGACCAGCCCATAGTTCTTTCTCTGGGTACCGAGTCTAGAGTAGTTATACTTCACCAATTCTATCTTTAGATTTGCTCTGAACTTGTAGGGAAATATTGGGAATGGATAAAAATGAAATAGAGATGCAAAAGCTCAGGACAAAAACAAAACAAATCCCTCCTCAAATAGTTTAACCACATAATACCAGTGTAGCATAATTTGTCACATATTATACGGTTACACTTACTAAAAAGTGCATGATGTCATTATTCCAACTAGAAATCAGATGATGATACTAATTAAGTGATAGCAGGTGGCAGAGGGGGTCCGTCAAGGTCCTCTCTGATCTGCAGAGAGAGATATGTGCTTCTCTGTCTAAACACCCAGGAGTAGTAACAATTGGCTTAAGCACTATTCAGTCCCAAGGTACCCCGAATAGGGGATTCACTTTGATTTAACACTTCCTTATTACATCAAAGAGGTGAAAAAGGCATCTGTATGGATTGGCTTGCAAGGGGGAAAAAAAAAAAAGGTTTGTCTTTAACCTCAGTATGGAAACTGTCTTTAAGAACTCTGGGGGTACTTGGAAATGACCCTCGAAACAGATATTTTAAGATTCAAACCCTAAGTCCATGTAACAAAAATTATTAAAAGTTCAGTTCTTTCCAACTCTTGAAAGCTACAAACTGCCAATTATAGTATGATAAAGAAAGTCTAGAACTAACCCAAATCTCTCTTTGGTAGACGTAATTGAAATGTCTGCTCCACTCTATAAAATATAAATTATCACCTCAGCCAGCTTTACATCTCCTAAAAACGGCTTGCTAAGATTTTTTTTTTTTTCTTTTTGTCACTAATCCTATTTTCTCTATAACCAAGCTCGCAGAATATACCATTCTTACAGTAGGCACTCGGGGATATGGACTATTTCCGTGAAAATAACACTGAGTCTGCACTTATATATATATAGTTCACTGATCATACCTCAGGAATTCCATAGGGCCATCTCATTCTTCCCCTACATTCACTTGTTATCATCTTAATGACATAAGACATTAAATGGTGTGGAGCTAGGAATCTTGTCTTTCGGACGATCACACTACGTGTTATTTGAATGGGATGTTGTAATTTAACAGTGATAGAAAAGATCTGCTTGAAGATGATGAGCCATGCTGGGTGAATCATGAGAGAGCGCAGACAACATATGCCTAAAAGGCAAACCAAATGGTTCCTATAAATGATGGAAAATGAGTGTTATCTAATTTCTGAAATTCTCTTATCCAGCTTGATCTGCCTCTATGCTGCTTGTTTCAGGATCATTATTGTGTTTTTTTACAATAGATCAAAGACATGGTTGATAAGACTTGATTCTAGATAAATTTGTTACATTTTCAGTTATCTTACAATATATGAAACCTCACAGCATGCTTAGTTTATTTAAACCTTTTCTTTCCCCCCTAAAGGCTTACTGACACCATCATTTCAGAAAGGTTTCATATCACTTTACCCAAATCATGGCTAAGACGGACACAAATAATTACAGGAATTAGTGCTACAGGGTGTAAAATTGTTCTCTTGTAGTAGAGGTGCATTCATTTCATTCTGGAATTCCCTGCTGAGAAGTGATGTGTGCAAACTATCTAAGGACACTGTAATCCTCTGATTTTTTTTTTTTTAAGAGTAAAGTTGCATGTAATCTTTGACTAGAGAAAAAAAGTGTTAGCAATGTTCATACAGAGGACAAATGTCAAGCATCCTCTGCTGAACTCAAATAATAATTCTAGTTTAATATTTTAAAAAGCCAGAAATTTAGGAAAATCACTTATTTCTACTTCCACGGAGGTAAACTTAATAGACTTAACAGTATCAAAAACAGAATGGCTACTTATCTTTAGTGACTAATGAAATAGGTAGTCTTTCATGATCTGAGTTCCTTTAGACATTTTCATGTATATATCCTTTACAACATCCTCATTTTCCATATTATAACCGAAGTGACTGTCCCTTAAAAAGGTCAGTAACTACCATCTGTAAAATATAGGAAACAAACATGGTCACGTGCCATGTGCCATTTGACTAACTGTGAGAAATGGAACAATGGTAAGTTACATCACCTAGCAGGTTACAGGCAGGATTTTGAACTTCTTCTTCAAGAACAGAAAATCAGGGGCATCAGGCCCCAGGCCCCCTTGCTTACCCTGGCATGCCACTGATTAGTTCAGCCTTAGTCGACCAGAAATCCTTAATCTTCTCTTTTTAATATTGAAGAGGTAACCCCTTTCACCTGCGTGCGGAGCCTGCCTTTTCATCAAAGCTCGGGAGATTCCAGCCACAAAAATCAATGTATGCATGTTCAGAGCAGTTTTCAGGGTTTTGTAAGACAAATCTCTCAAATGGGGACGAGTTTCATGCTATTGAGCTGGGCTTCGATCCGACCAAGGGAACGAGCAGCGCACCAACAGCTCACTTTCCTGGGCTCCAGCAGCAGGGCGGGGGTGGGGGACCAGTCTCCACCAGGAACACAGCTGTGGAATTTCTCCCTGACCTCTCACCTCCCCTAATCCGCCTTTAAACCTGGCAGTGGACTGGTTAAATAAATAAATATTTAAAGGTAACCCCAAATCAACAAACATAATTAATTTCTCTTTTCCATGTTAATGACACTTAGAGAAGTTTTTCTGCCGCTGGAGTGCTTCTGCAAAGCCAGGGCCAATTTCTGGAGACTCAGGTTTCCTTTTTAAAGGCGTATGTTTGAAAAAGGCAAGGAAAATGTTCATTTTTTTTCCTTTGCTTCAGGAAATGGATTTGTCTATTGAGTCAAGAAGGGCAATTTGTTTTAAATGGAAGTATTTCTTTCCTAGTATTTATGTTACTCACTAAAAGCTTTGATTCCTTAATAGTTTAGGTATCCTATCTTTCAAAAATATTCAACAGATATATTTTAGCTATATTTTAGTTATTCGAGTTTCTCTCTTATTAGAAATCTGAAAGTTATGAAATAGGTATTGCCATATAGCATTTTTGAATTACAAATTAAAATGATTCTTTTAAATCTGGGGCATTGTGTTACACTCAACTCTCAGGGTAAAATTGACTGTATTACCTATGTTGCTTCTATTAGTTTCATAACTTCCCAAATTACCTGATGTTAAATCAATCATGACTTTATACAGCTACAGCCTTCCTTTCATGAAATAATATTTTATCCTGGCATGAATAAGGCATTTGAATATTTTCTAATATTTTGGAAACATCAAAGGGAAACCATCTCAGATTTTTCATTTCATTCTGAGATGAATATTTTTTCAGACATTAAAAAAAAAAGAAACTACTGGACTTAGTACAAAAATTTTGAATCTGAAATGATGATCAAATATTACAATAGAACTATTTCTGAATCAGGTGTAAATCAATTTTGCATAATGATAATGTGGATGTAAAATATACACTGTTCTTTACTTCTTCATACAAATGGCTTACTATATTCTCATTGGTAGGTTGTCAAAATGAGTTTTTAAAATGAAATGTAATGAGGCAAAGATGATTCTAAGGATTTGAGGTATATATTTATAGGAGATTTATTTATTTTTCCTTTTTATATTGAGTACAAGTTCTCAATTTGCTGCATATTTTAAATCAAACATTTCCTAAACTAAAAAAAAAAAAAAAACAAGTATACAATCATTAGAGCTTTTTTATACTTTCTTAGCAGCAACCCAGCTGAGGAGAGATACACTCAGCATTTTCATAACATTACTTACTCTGTTATCATCCCTTACTCTTAAGATGTCACCTCTGGACCATGATTCACACTTTCTTTAAAAAAAAAGTCCTATTGGGACCCAACTAGGAATAATTAATATAAATAACTTTTCAAAGTATAGTTACCTTAGTTGTACAACTTCTTATTATTGTATAAGGATAAATATTAAAGCCCTGGCTAGATTACTTTAAAAATTTAATACTAGTTTTCAAACATGAAGTGAATTGTTTAATATACCATGTGATCCTTCCCACTCCACTCCACTGCTTGAATACACACACACACACACACACACTCACACACACATGCGCACATGCACATTGTTTCATCTTCTTCCAAAAGTCTGAATTTTTGTTTCAGTACCTCATAGAGGAATCTCCCTTGTTCATAAATATTTTAAAGTAATTTGTGCCTTTACAGTTAAATGGATATTGCTAACTTTTAATCAACAGCTCAAGTGTGCTGGCAGGGATTAGTAAAAAGAAAAAAAAGAAAGAAAGAGTGCTATCATAGAAAGTAATCATACTTTTTGGTCTCAGAGCCACTGAAAGGATACAAAAGCCTTGTTTGGCCCTGCCCTGGGGTCTGGGACCTCAAGTCTAAATAAGTACCAGTAGACACAAAAATTTTCTCATATTTAAAAAAAGGTATTTACCTCCCAATTTGAATGTACTAATAGGTTCATAAGGAATGTAGTTTCATTCTTACATTTCTTTTGAAAACATTATTTTTACTCTCAAGAAATGAATACGTCTCTAAAAGTGGCTGTCCCTATGGTATAAAAATAATCCTGAAGCCTAAAGCTGATAATCTTGAATTCAACGTACTATGAGAGACCTCTGTGTACACACAGTGATGAACTCTGTGACCATTTGGTTTAATCCCAAACTTGGTAAAGTCATGTTTTCTAACTCAAAGACGCATTTCATACTATATCATATACAGGACGCCCCAGTGAAGCCATACTTCTTTACTGGCAGAACTTCAAATGTCATCTTGAGTTTCACAAAACACACTTTCTTTTCCAAAGTAATTAGCTAAGGCAGAGTGTGTGTGGCAATTAAAAACCACTTGCTTGCAGAAGCTTGTAGGCATTATGTAATTTTTTTATGCTACAAGTACATATGTGTATTCTTGCCTCTAGCTTAAATACAGTGAGTGTTGTAGCTGGTTGCACAGGAATTGTCTCAAGAACATTAAAGCAAGCCAAACACGATTGTATTCCAACGAAAATTGCTCTCTTTATACCGTGTATTGAAACTTGATAACTGTTGGTTATAAAATTCCTTTGATTTTCTGTAGGTAATAAAATACTTTGGCAATTACTATTGACAGTTCTGGATAATCTTGAAGGCTGCCTTGCCTGCAGAAGATGAGTGTTACAAATCACTCCACTGAAAGAGGGAAGAACAGCAGCAGGCAGCAGACAGGTTTCAATTTCACAATGCTGATTATCTCATTCTCGATTCTATGCATGCCTAAATCTGAGAATCCCTCAAGCAGCTATATGGACTTCTACTTTTAAAATGCCTATTACGCTTTCATACTTTCTCCTGCTTCCTGAAGAGTGCCATTTCGCCAAGCTTAAATAGCAGAAAATTGCACTGCTTTTCCTCTGCCCATCTCCTCAATCTCTATTAACCTGAACAAGAACAAAGGAGTATGATGGTCCGGCTCTAGGTGGAGAAATAGGTTGGAAGTTGTTTTTCATTTACGGCCACGCATATTTCTGCTTCATCAATTCATTCTCAACAATAACCGGCTTTTAATGCCTCAGCAAATGACGACCTGTGCAATATTTTTTCCCCCCCAGTATATAAACGTGTCAGTCCTTGTTCCATCAGTGTGAGTATACTCACATGCAGGCTTCCACACACACCGACATTTTATTATGTGCCACAACCCCAAATGAAAGTGCGTGGTTATTAGGACAAGTCTTGATTTAAATAGAAATGATGAAAATAAAGCTTGGCCCAAAATGGAATTCTTTCTATTTTGGTTTGAAGGGAACAATAGGCTGGGAACAGAAAAGAAGAGCTTTGAAGCACCTGGTTCTAATGCTTGCAGTAGGCCTTTATTAGATGTCATAAACAGAATGATGCATTCCTCGATGAAGGACTTACAGCCCACAGAAGTGGAGGTAAAATGGAGGACAAAGAGTCCTGCTAAAACAATATGGTTAAATGGTCCCGTTCAATCACACACTGTTTATTAAAGGCAGAAATCTTAATAACCTTATGGAGATGTGTTCAGTCTTCTAATTTTATACACGACTGCCCTTCCTTTTCCAAGCTAAACCTTTCCACTGGATTTGAACCCTGAATGACATCTTGCAGGGGGACCACCGGAAGTCAGCTCGCTAACTGACAAACATGCTGTGAGAGAAAGGAGACATCTTTGTATTTTTATTTTGTTCGAGGAAAGTTAGAAGGCTCAGGGACCCCTCTCCAGAGTCGATGGAGTTAGAAATTCCTGTGAGCTGCCCAGCCAGAGGACCACAAAGGTAATTTCGGCCATCAGAAACTGTTTTAAAATCAGGTCTGTTTTGCATTTAAAAAGATAAAAGAATGTTTTCTAAAATGACAATTGCTGGTTGGCCATCGATTCAGAGCTTTAATCTCATAGCCGGCTCAAATTTCCCATTATGTCTCACTGAGGCTTAGAAGGCTCGAGAGGCCGAACTATGGCCTCCGACAAAAGTGGAGGGGGGTTGCAGCATTAAGAAACACAGCTGTTGCTCGCAAACTGCAAATGTTAGAATAACTCACTGCTTGTTTTTTCCTTGCTACTAATAAAAACTTAAAGTGTTTTGCATGCTTTCTATAAACAGTGCACTTAAGTTTTATAATCGAGTACATCTTATTAAGCGTGAAGTCTGCTGATACTTAAATTATTCATAACGTGGTCCAGACTGATTAAGATTGGCTTGTTAAGGAGCACGAGAAGCAATTAAACTGACAAGGCAGTGCGGCCTTGATGTATACATTTATTATCACAAGAATACCCAAAGTGAATGCCCTTATTAAGCAATGAATTTCACCTCACTGGCCTTCCACCACGGCTGCCACGGGCAGGGAGAGCGAGGAACAACATGTCAAAAGCTAACTCTGAGGAAATGCCTATCTTCAAGTGAAACCGATTTTGTAATGAACCTTTCAGTTGGCTCCTGAGGTAATAAATCCTGACTGGTGCATTAATTACTTGATAACATCCCATCAAAATGCAAATGCTGCACTTGAGCCATAGGAATGGCTCACTGGCTGGTAACTCTTCAGGGTGGACATAAATTGTCTGTTTTCTCTTATCAAACAGGGCGTTTATTTCCATCTTGCTGGGGTGAATGTCACTCCTGCCCCCCTCAGCCCCTCTGTGGCCTGACACCATCATTTGCGGAGGACTGTCAACATCCTAATGGTGCGACTCTTTCACTTGGTACCTTTCTGGAGAAGCTGCCCCTCCCCCCTGCCCCTTGGACCCTCCCTGCCACACACACACACACACACTCTCTCTGAAGGAATCCAAGGTGTCAAGGACAAACAGCATCAGTGTTACAAAGCATAACCTCCACCTCTACAACACACTAGTCTCTCTCTTATGTTTTCTCTTTGAGCTAACACACCAAACCAGGAATTTCATTTCTTGCAATGATTGTGCAAAAGCTAGACGAACCCTGGATGTCCAGAAGCAATGGGTCTACGTAGGAAGTTCCCAGACAAGGCCAGGGCTTCCCAGGTGGCACGGTAGTTAAGAATCCACCTGCCAGTGCAGCAGACGCAGGAAACGTGGGTTCTATCCCTAGGTTGGGACGACTTCCTGGAGGAGAAGATGGCAACCCGATCCAGTATTCTTGCTTGGAAAATTCCATGGACAGAGGAGCCTGGTGGACTGCAGTCCACGGGATTACAAAGATTGAGCAACTGAGCACACAGCACTCCCCGAGCAAGACCAGAAAATGTTTCCTGCACCAACTCGCACCACGACAACGAAGCATTTCTAGGCAGTGTTTTCATATTTCCCCCAAATAATCAATACTTCATTAAAGAAACAGAAATGCTCCACTCTAGACCTAAGAGATAGAGAAATAAGAGCGACGAGTCAAAACCAGGCTTAATAAACACTTGACAATGTGTGAGAGAGGATCCTGTTCCTGAGTGTTCTCTTAGCCTAGCGAAACAGATTTATTTAGTTATGGAAACTGTTTCCACAATGAATGTTAATGAGGATTTGTGTTTTCTATTGGCTCCTTCGAAATTCTCATCTCCATCAATAGGTCTGACGCTCCCACCTGGGTCAACATGCCTCCCAGTAGTGTTTATTTGTCTCGAAGGCTCGGTGAAAATCCTTAATTCAGGTTACTAGGCAACCCTACAGGTGAGAAAATATAATGTTTGGCTGACTCCATTTTTGAATGCACACGGTGGCCTAATGCCTTCGAAATAGACTGCAAAGCATGTGCTGATCATTCTCGGCTACATTCTCTAAAGGCGAGGTCAGAAGAAAATTAATTGATGCTGAAAATAATGACAGGAGGAGAGGCACCACTGAGACTTGGTGTGACTGGCATGTGATAATGTTAGCAAGAATCTCAGCATGTGACTGGACAGTGTGATGAAAAATATACCCTGTGCGAGGGAAAAACAAGTTACAAAACTTAATTAGTTTTTGACACTTCTTCATAAGTTATTATCTTTTCATTTGGAACATTGCCTTGGGACATCAATACACAAGAAGAAATGAAACATTCTTATTGTAAATATGAAAGAAAGATGACTTTATACTGGGCTTCTCCTCGCTACATGTCCTTTTGAATAAACAAAATATCCTCTGCAGGCGAAAGGATATCTGAGGGTAGATGATGCAAATGTTTCTGCTCTGAGCTTGACACCGTCTAAGTCGATGTATGATTCCATTACGATGGATTATGCAATTTTGATGTGAAAAAAAGAAGGTGGCATCCGAATTAAATGTGGTCAAAATAAGGCTCTTAGATGGGAAGTCGTCAAATTATATCCCTGCTTGCAATAATGCTTCCTGTACAGCAAATGTATTTTTAATTCCTTTCCACTAAGGTTTATACCTAGAAGTAATTCACACTGATTACTAAATAACCCTTGTGAGTTGCTTTGTCTTTTGAATTTTAAAAAATACACTTGCCGTGAGCAATGAATTTCATAAACCAGCAGCTCTCATGCTTGATGAATCATTCTTATTTTATGCAGTGCTGTGTGATAGAGAACGGAGATAAAATATTCTATCCACAAGCTATTCGGTACAATTTATCATCAGCGGCTCACTAGCCCAGTGATAATACCTGGCTTGCAGATTGTAATGATCAGATTCTGTTTTTATTTCAAACAGGAGCAATTCCGAATACCAGAGTTTTTAATTTACATACATTACTGAGGTTCAAATGTGGCAATAGCTACAAGCAAATTCACTTGCAAACTGAATGCTCGCCTTGCATAATGGGTTCCCTTTAGCAATTATTCACCAGTGAAGTACCAAGATAAAAATGAAAACAAAGAGAAAAAGGAAAATCATGATACGTACACCATCGTGTGGACTAGGATAATTACTGAACCACAGTGAAGGTCACGTTTATATCTGTTTTAGTAATGATTTCATGTACCCTTCTTCTGTATTGAATTCCTAATGCAATCTTCTTTCCATTTTATGGCACCATCGTCTCTTTTACCTGTAAGTTTTTTAAAGCTTCAATGCTAGCTTCCTATCATACAAAAATGGCAATGCCATTATTAATAGAGATTATTACTGATGATATTTTAAATGATAAAATATGGAAGCATCTGCTAAACACAGTAATCACACATGCACACACATATGCACACACACACACACACAACTCCACAAATATACCAAGCCAACATTTAGTAAAACCAACAGGCTTATAATAAAATACCTCTTATGGTTACATCACTTTTACACTGACCACAGTATTGAGCTTGAATTCCCAGCAGCATCATTACTAGACATTTTCTGCCACCTTTCTAAATCTGAAAAGCTTCCTACATTTAGTGAAGATTAGGTAATGCTACACCCAATCAATAGCAGCTATCAATTCCATACCTTGTTCAGCAGAACAAGCTGATCAAAGTAAGTAAAAAGGCTGACTAAATATTGTTTAAGACTAGGTGATTCTTAAAACTAATCTGTAGTTTTGAGAAAATATACTCTTCGCAGAGAGAAACAAACACTAAGATGACAACATATACAATGAAACTGGCGCATCTGCTGTCTTTATTTTATAATATTATGGAAAACCCAGGACAGAGTCCCCAGTGTAGACTAGGAGCTTTGTGTTTATTCGGCATTTCCACAGTCTGGATCGTTTATATCATGATCTTATGGTTATGTAAACGGAGTCTCATTTTAGGTTTATCAGCGGCTTTCTAAAAATGCCTGTTTGATTATCAGAGATCAATACTATTCTAACGAAATCCTAACACTATTTCTGGGGAAAAAAAAAAAAGTCATTTCCAAATTCATGCATTAGGCCCAACAGAGTCAGTGTTCAATTTCTAGATGAGTAAATTGTGTAAAAACCACTGACACACCTCCTAGGACAAGCCACGTTCCCAAGACACAGAGGGACTGAACGGACGACAAAAACAGTTGGTCTGGTTAATCTCTTGGTGCTGCCCAAAAGGTGGAGAAGCTGTGGTCAGAGTGGTTTCTGGTTGCTGCCTCATATCAGTCCTAGATTTGACCACTTTAAATGAGAGAAGGCTCAATCTTTTTTTCCCCACTGTTATCAAGATGCAGTCACACATTGTCTATACATGGAAAATACTAGCTTTTATTAGAATCACTCAGTGAACCAGTGCAAGGAGTCGTAAGAAGATGGGTAGGAAGAGAAATCAGAAACTGGGGAAAAAAAAGAAACCAACCCACTCTATATTTATAATGCTTTAGAGTGTGGTGAAATAGTCTGCTCTTTCCCTTCCTAGTTACGGAAACATTATCAGTAGGAGTGGCAGTAACTCTTCTTTGAAAAGTTACATTGGACACTTTAGGTTTGCAGACCTACCCAGGGTTCTGGTTTTGAAACTCTCCAGGGTAGTGTGGTTAGACAATTACAGTTGGCGCTCATTCTTCCAGGCAGCACTCAGCCACTGAAGGATGAGGGTGTATTTGTTTAACCAGTGCTGCTGCTCATCCTTGTCATCCCAAAGCCCAGCTGAAGGCATGGGGGTCGTGGGAATTCAGAATGCAAGACAAAGCTGGCCATACAGTTGAACAGCCCAAGGACAGGGCTCGATCCCTATCGGACGATACATCTATAATGAAGGATCAAAAATACAGATTTTATTGTTACACTACAGAGTTTCCCCTAAAGTGAACTTCCTCGAAGTTATACTACAGTGTTGATGTTCAGTCGCTCAGTCATGGCCAACTCTTCGAGACTCCATGGACTGTAGCACACCCGGCTTCCCTGTCCTTCACCATCGCCCGGAGTTTTCTCAAACTCATGTCCATTGAGTCAGTGATGCCGTCAAGCCATCTCATCCTCTGTTATCCCCTTCTCCTCCTGCCTTCAATACTATAGTAAAAAAACCCCAATTTGTATTAAGTATGTATTAAGTTGTTTAGTCGCTGAGTTGTATCCAACTCTTTGCAACCCCATGGACTGTAGCCCACCAGGCTCCTCTGTCCATGGGATTTCCCAGGCAAGAATACTGGAGCAGGTTGACACTTTCTACTCCAGGGGATCTTCCCAATCCAGGGATTGAACCCATGTCTCCTGTATCTGTTGCACTGGCAGGTGGATTCTTTACCACTGAACCACCCAGAAGCCCTGTATTAAGTATATTCACACATACACACACATATAGATCAACTATATCTTCTCTATGGTTAAATGATGTAATTTCTATAAATATAACATGTATATAATATTCAGTTATATAATCTAAAGTGATGTAATTTCTATAAAATCTCTATAGTTTTCAAATTCATTTTCATTATGTCCTGATAAAATCTTTCCTTTCAAGTCAATTGCTATGCTTGCCTATGCTACCTAACCTTTAAAATCTAGCCTCCCTGACTTTGATAAGTCCACAGCATTTCCAAATATCCTTGGTGTAAGTTAGCATTTATCTCTATCTTCAAGCAACAAAAACCCTAGAGGACCTTTCCCAACCCACCACTCAATTCTTTGAATCCCTTCTTTTCTAAAAGTTTCCATACTTGTGCTCAAATAGTCGGTTTTATCAGTTTTCACAGTAAGACTTAGCCCTTAGTGTGTACTCCATAAAAACTGAACAGAAGTCTTTAAAACTAACAAAACAAACAAGTAAGATAACCTGTGATGAATTTGAATGGCAGCAACCCAGGGTGGAAGGGATGAATTGGAAGTTTGGAACTGTCACATACACACTGCTGCTGCTGCTGCTAAGTCGCTTCAGTCGTGTCCGACTCTGCGACCTCATAGACAGCAGCCCACCAGGCTCCCCCGTCCCTGGGATTCTCCAGGCAAGGACACTGGAATGGGTTGCCATTTCCTTCTCAAATGCAAGAAAGTGAAAAGTGAAAGTGAAGATGCTCAGTCGTGTCCGACTCTTAGCAACCCCATGGACTGCAGCCTACCAGGCTCCTCCGTCCATGGTGTTTTCCAGGCAAGAGTACTGGAGTGGGGTGCCATTGCCTTCTCCTCACATACACACTAGTACTATATTTAAAACAGATAACCAGCAAGGACCTGCTGCTGTGTAGTGCAGGGAGCTCTACTCAGTATTCTGTAATAACTTAAATGGGAAAGAATTTGAAAAAGAATAAATACATGCATCACTGAGTCACTGTGCTACACACCTGAAACTGACACAACACTGTCAATCAACCAAACTCCAACATAAGATAGAAAGTGTTATAAGAAGACAATGTCAATAATAAAAGCAGCTAATACTTATTCTTTTTAAAAAGGCAGTAACCAGTACTTACTTAAATACTGGAATTAGGACTCCCCTAGTGCTCGAGTGGTTAACCACTCTGTGCTTCCAATGCAGGAAGCACAGGATTGATTCCTGGATGGGGAACTAAGCTCCCACATGCTGCATGGTGTGGCCAAAAAATAAAAACTATTGAAAAAAAAACAACCAAAAATCCTTGAATTACTTTTGTTGTTAAGATTAAGAAGGCCTAAAATTAACCATTCTTTTCTGTGGTAGCTACTTCTACTTTTTTCTACATTGTCAACTGAAAGGAAGAGTGTACTTTGCAAACTCAGATTTTCACTGGTTTGTATGTAATGATTTGTTCTTCTACTATCAGGTGAGATTACAGTGGATGCTGCACTCAACAGCTGGAATGCATCTTGAGTTCCGGTTTTCCTCAGAGTTGAAGGCACTGCTGATATGACTGGGGACGGGGAGGGGGCGGGGCGCGGGGCGGGGGCGAGGAGAAGGCAACTCTACTTCTCGCAGGCTGACAGCTGGGCGGGTGACAGCAGGATGGTGAAAATGTCTGTGAAGATGGGCTTCAACTTGGGACAGCCTTGATTTATCCATTAAAAAGGAAGAATAACAGAACAGCAATTCTCTCCAGCTCTTTCCATTTTAAAAAGATTTGAAGAAATTTGGTAAAATTGCTTTTTTGTTTGTTTATTACCCAATCACATAAAATGTATTTCTAAAACACTCTCTTTAAGTAGAACTACTAATCTACATTTAATTCTGAGTGGATGGTTTTTGATACTTAGCTTACGCTAGAAATTTGGTTCAAAAAAAAAACTGGAGAGTGTTAAGACTAATGAGAAAGAACAGTCATGGTCTCCTATAAAAACATTTTTCCCATTTGATTTTATCATCTAGGGTGTAAGGGAGGAGTTTATTGATCTCATTGCTGCTCATGTGTTCTAAGGACCAAATTTGTCATTTAACAACAGGGGTATACAGCGCCATGCAGCAGGGGAAATCTGTGACCACATAGAAAAACTTCTCCAAATGAGAGCTGACTCATTGGAAAAGACCCTGATGCTGGGAAAGGTTAAGGGCAGGAGGAGAAGGGGGCAGGAGATGATGAGATGGTTAGATAGAATTACTGACTCAACGGACATGAATCTGAGCAAATTTGGGGAGACAGTGGAGGACAGAGGAGCCTGGCATGCTGCAGGCCATTGGGTCACAAAGAGTCAGACACAACTTAGCAACTAAACAACAAACATTTTCTTAGATTCTGTACATGAGAACCTCTTCTTACATATAAGAAGTATGGAAACATCTTCTGAGAATAGCATCCAACACAAAACCTGTCTACACAGCAAAAACAACAACAACAACAAAAAACTATTTTTTCCATTGACAATTTGAGAATATGTGTATTTATCCTTTATCACTGCAGAATATTCTAACCTTCTACCAAAATTATTCCCAACTCAAGAAATGATCATTAAATATTAATAGAAGTACTTAAATTGTATCTTTCCATGCCAATTTCAATCCCATGTAAATATTTATAACTCAGCCTTAAACATTGGAAATGCTGTGCTCCTAAGAGAAGTAACAGCCATCACTATAATAGGGGATAAAGTTCTGTTAAAGTAAAAACACAAAATGCTTAAAACACTAGTTGTGTTTATGACTTGGAAAAGAAGGTTCCAGTGGGCATCAGGTCAAGTTTTCCTATTTAAGAGGATCAATTTTAAGTGGAGTGCATTAATTACTTCAACAGTGACTTTTAAAGAGCTTTCCTAATCAAAATAGTCTCATGTACTCCAAAGTATCACCACTATTTTTCTCCCTATTTATGGCTTTTCTTTGTCAAGTATACAGTTAGTTGATACTTCAGTAGTGATGATCTTAACACTACCATCAAACTTATTGTTTAAAAAATAAAAAGTAAAGTAAAGAGAAGGAATAAGGAACAAAATGAAACTAGGTCAATCTTTTTAAGTCTTTTTACCTGGGAATTCTTAAGTCCAAAAAAGAATGGCAAATATAGTCTCCTAAATTAGTATTTTAGGCTTTCTGGTCCTAGAAAAGGTGAGTAAATTGAAATCATTTTTACAGTGGCCATCATGCATCTGAAAGTTCATCTGCTGTAATTAGACAGGGCCCAAAGCAAAAGTCTGTCTATTTCTTCAGTGAAAGTGAAAGTGTTAGTCGCTCAGTCGAGTCTGCCTCTTTGTGAATGCAGGGCTGTAGCCCACCAGGCTCCTCTGTCCATAGGATTCTAGAGGTAAGAATACTGGAGTGGGTTGCCGTTTCCTCCTCCAGGGAATCTTCCTGACCCAGGGATTGAACCTGGACCTCCTGCATTTCAGGCAGATTCTTTACCCTCTGAGCCACCAGATTTCTTAAAACAAGTCTGTTTTGTAAAGATATGCACTTGTGGTGAAGACTTCACTCTGCTTACAAGTTAAAATCAAGTAGAGATTTATAATATCAAAATATTTCATGTCACTTTTAAAATCTGCCCTTGCAGTAAGAAAACACTCTTTAAAAACGTGTCACCAACTTCACAAACACACAGGCACATATTGGATGTATCCGTAAAATAATTTTAAGTCCATATATTTGAGAAAATCTATATGGCCCCCAGCCTTTTTTTTTTTTTTTTTTAAGCCATCTCTACTTCACCCTAATCAAAGGCAGAAGAAACTCTGAACTGATCCTTGGTTGGTAACCATAATTCCTTCTCATTCTACGCTTCACATGAGGTGGAAGCAGCAGAATAATGCCCACTGTTATTGTATGGTTACACTGCCCTGCGAGTCTGGACAAGTTATTAGGTCAGACACTAACTTCCTAAGTAGAAAAATGATGTGTTCTCCTTTGTCCTCTCTTCAGTAATGGCTGGAGTCAGTGCTAATTAAGGCCCCGCAGCAATGTTCTTCCAGAGAGGTCAGGGACTTCTTTCTGACACCTAAACAGTACTCAACTCAAAGGAACTGCTCCTAATCTGAAATGATGTGATGTAGAGCTGGCCTTTCAGATTCAGCGTATATTTAAAGGAAAATAACAGTTAATGGCAGGGGTGTCAAAAAAAAAAAAGCAGATGGAGAAGCTAGAAGTGGCACTCGGTGGCTAAGTTTACCTTCAATTCCTGACTCCACTTACAGACCAGTAGACAATAGAGCACCTTGTTATGCCCTTCCTCATTCTAAAATCTTGGGAAGAAGAAATTTGCACCAGGCACACCCTGGGGACAAATGACCTCTGACAAACCAAAGAACGGTTTGCTTAAGGACTATACTATATGCTGGATCCTTTTTTCACCAAGAACCACATCATCTTGTCCACGGGTTTTCAGAGAGATTCAATCGTAATCTTTATTAGGGGTTGTATTCATAATGACACAAACAGTAAATTCACATAAAGCGAACACTCTGTTAAATTTCTTATTGGGAGTAAGCCATGGTAGTAATTAATCTTGGAGTCATTTTCTTTTGCCCCTGGAGGCACGGAACTTACAAAATCAAAGTGATATTTAAGAGAAACCAAGATTTACTATCAGTGAGTTTTAATAGACATCTGCACTGATTACAAATTACTCCAAAATTGTAAAGGCTGTTATCGTTAATACACTTCTCACTGTATTCTTCCCTCTCCTTCAGTGACACACCTGCATGCCATGAATTGACATGTATTTATTCCAGCATTTCTTGTTGCCCTTGTATTGTAGAATCACTGTTCACGTTGGAATGGCTGAGGGTGGACCAGAGCTCTAGCTGTAGAGCATTCAGTTCTGAAGTGTCTGTAGCTGATTCTAAAAACTTCGTCCAGGTCAAATAAATATATCAGCTTGCCACCTTCATAACTAAGTCCCCAAATCTCTTGAGAAAATACAATTCAAGTATGAAAATTATGTCTGAGGATTTAAAGGCTCCAGTGATTTTATGGTTAAAAGGTAGACTTTAAAATCGTAGAAGTTGAAGATAATCTACACTACGACCTTCATTTTACAGATGAGGAAATAGAATCTCTGCGATGTTAGATGATTTCCCCTGGTTAATAGTAAGGCTGAAATTAAAATCCTGTTTTCTACGTACTCATATAGTGGAGTGATTTTTCTTCCTTACTCTGCCACTCTGTCTTCCTTCAAAAGTTTAGTACTTTATACAAAGAAAGAAATGTCCCAACACTGAAATATAGTAAAAAATATCTATAAAATTATGTCCTCAATTTTGTTATGAAACAGGGTTACCATTACTTATAAGTGTGCTATTAAGCTATATGTAAGTGTTCCCATTTATCTAAGCAGTTTTCTATATGAGAATGCAAACCTTCTGCTTGAAAACATAAGAATGACAAGAGTTTTTCCCCCCAAGTTTACTTAAACATACAAGGACTAATGGTGAGTTCTAGGTCACCCCAGGAGCTACAGAGCCAAGTAACTGCATTCAGACACCAAATGACTACCATCAGCAACTTGGGGTGATCTGGATTCAAAATGAAGGGAGAATGTATAAAGCAAGAGTCTCACAACCCTGGAAATTCAGACATACAGCTGGCTGATCAAGATATCCCAATGAACAGCAAATAAAAAAGATATTTTCTGCTCAAAAAGAAAGTGTGTGGGGATCTTTGTGTTTGTGTGTGTGTTTAACCAAACATATTTTCAGTTTGTTTCTGACTTGTCTTTGTTTTAGCAAATTGGAATAAGATTTTAAGCAAGAGAACTTGTCTGAAATGTTTTGCTTGAAGAATTCTAGTATGAAAGAGACAACCAAAAAAAAAAAAAAAAACAACTGCAAGGCATAGGCCTCCTGGCCCCTTTAAAAATTCTTCTCTGGTTGAGTGGCTGTTACTCAACCAAGGAAGACCCCAGTAACCCATCCTCCTGTGTTCACAGGAGACTGGATGGAAACGCAAACTTCGCCCCTGGGAACCGAAAAGGTAGCAGGCTTCTGTAACTGAATTATTCCACCTTGGGAATTTTGCTGCTGAATTTAAAATGTGGCTGTCCTTTATATTACAAAAAGAAAAAAAAGAAAAAGAAAGAAAACTACCAACTGGCCAAGAAAAAGGCAACTAATGATATTTGTTTAACAAGTTTCCAAAACCTGGAACCAGAGATTTATCCCTTTTACAGAAGACTAAACCTGATTCATTAGTAATGAAATAAATATTGTCAGTGCTTTAGTTTTATACCTTAAGTATCAAAGTTTTACTTCAAGTTAATGTTTCCTTATATGGGAAATTTTAGAGAAATGTTGTATTTGGCAGGAAAGTCTTTATTTTTTAATATTGGAATACTTTGGTTTGTTAACTTTTAAATAATATCATTTTTAATAACAATTCATTATGTGACACTGGATAACAATTAAGAATGCAGGAGCTATTTTGGATAACAACTCTAATTTCATCATTTCCCAGCTGTGTGACTTTGTCAGATTATTTAATGTATGTGCCTTTGCTTCCTAGGTTGAAAAACAGAAATAATGATAACTTGCCCTCAATTGTCTGTGATGATGTTAAATGAGTTAAGACATATAAAGTACATCACAGTGCTTGATACAGAGTAGCAATTAATAAATTATTTTAACTTTTATTGCAAATTTTACTTTCTTAACCACTTAATTATACACAAGTAACTTATAAAAATACATCCAGATATACAGAACAACTTTCCCAGGTTTTTCAATATGCAAATATAAAGAAGTAACTCATTTGGACAATCATATTATATAGTAATGAGGAAAAGAATCTTTGAGAAGATGCTGGTATGTCATATGAAATCAAATCTGAAACAAAGTCAAGCAAATATAATACATTCTAAGTGAAATACAAATGTTTATTTACACAGTAAACTGTAAAGTCTCAAAAGATGCAGTTGTGCATTAGAATTTGAAAAATTATTTTTCCAAATGCATATGAACATATATTTACATATTTTTATGACAGGCTGCAAAGACACTAATGGAACAGTCTATTATTTCTAAAATAATTTAACACTATTTTCAGTTCCATTAATAGCCTAGAAATTAAACTTCTAAAACCTTACACAAACAAATCAAGATAATTCCAATCTCAAATCCACAAATTGAAATGGAGATTTGGTAATTAAGTAATTTGATTAATGGAGATGAATAAACTAGATAATGGTGACCCATGGATCTGTGTTGGTCCTGAAATGCTTACTTTGACTGTATAAATCAATTTAAACTGGTTAAATGCTAAATGTACTGTCTTCACAGCACAAAGTGAAAATGAGATTCTGCAGTCATTTAGTTATCTTTATTAATGCAGGAAGCTAAAAACAATTGCCTTCCATGATATGCACATGTTTATTTCCTGACAAAATATTGTTTTTGCACAATACAGATATAATCTAAGGCTCACTCATTATTCTCGGTAATTTTGTTCTATGATTCCCCATTAGAGCACTTCATACAAACGTTTCCTTCAAACTGCTCTATTATGTCATAATCAAAAGACAGATTTTAGCCAAAATGTTTGTTTACCATCTTGCAGATAGTCAAAACAGTCTGTTGGTACACTCTTTGATATTCATTTCTACTCATTCACGGAGTGGATTTTGGCCAAAACATCTGATTGCTCTTTTGAGGAATTTTACAGTCGTTAGGTCAGTTGAGTTTAACATGAGCCAACAGCTATGCAATAATGGAAGTCACTGAATATTGAGCCAGCTGATTTCTTTGTCTGTCCACATAATGACCAATAAATTCTTTGGTCTTAAATTTTCCAGGATACAAAATAACACACTGGTATGAAATAAATGTTTCAATGAATTATTTTATTAGCATGTATGATTTAACCCTCAAGGCCATGTTGACAATACGCTAAAACAATCCATCTGATCAGTTCAGTCAAAAAATAAGCGCACAGTAACGACGATCAGGCTAAATAATTTACTCAGTGCGGTCCAAACCCAGAACCTCACATTTAAGAGTTTGTTTTTCTCCTCGGATACAAAGAACCAAAAATCTAGCTCTTGCTAATAAAATGAGATTACTTAATTTGATAGTATACAGTTCACCTGATACGGGACTTTGGGCAGCACTGATTTGGAAGAAATGCAGTTTCAACTATTCAGTTGTCATAGGTCTCCAAGTACTCCCAAAGTGCCATTTCAGTATCCAAAGTCCACCTAAGCAGAAATAACCTAGAAACCATTAATATTAATCCACCAGAGTCCCTACTATAAACTGGACACTGTAGAACAGGGGTCCCCAACCTCTGGGATCTAATGCCTGATGATCTGAGGTGGAGCTGATGTAATAATAAAAGAAATAAAATGCACAATAAATGTAATGTGCTTGAATCATCCTGAAACTACTCCCCCACCCCAGTCTGTGGAAAAATTATCTTCCCCGAAACCATTCCCTGGTTATCCAAAAAGGTAGGGGGACTGCTGCTGTAGAAGATACGTTAGAAGCAGGAAATATATTCAAAGACACTGGAATCCAAACTGAGAGCCAAGAGTCAAACTAGAATGTACAAACTAACAAGAATACAATTCTGGTGCGTGCGTCTACGTGCTAAGTCGCTTCAGTCATGTCTGACTCTTTGCAACTCTATGGACTATACAGCCTGTCAGGCTCTGTCTGTCCATGGAATTCTCCAGACAAGAATACTGGAGTGGGTTGTCATGCCTTCCTCCAGAGGATCTTCCAGAGCCCAAGGATCAAACCCTCATCTCTTATGTCTCCTGCACTGGCTGGTGGGTTCTTACCACTAGTGCCACCTGGGAAGCCCCTACAATTCAGGGGGGAAGGATAAATCAAGAATTTGGAATTAAAATATACATACCACTACATATAAAATAGATAACCATCAAGGACTGTATAGCACAGGGAACTATACTCAATATCTTCTAATAACATATAATGGAAAAGAATCTAAGTATATTTATATATATACATATATATAAAATGTATAAATGAATCACTTTGCTGAATACCTGAAAATAACACATTATAAATCAACTGTATTTCAATAAAAATTTTTTAAAAGAATAAAACATGTAATTGGACGTTAAGTTGTATGATACAATTACCAGACAAGATCACTGATGAGAGATATACAACAATTCAGATTGCAATTATGAGGAAAGGGGGAACGAACGCTAGCTTATAAAAAGATACAGAGAACTGCTCAAGAAGGAAGCAATGATGCTTCTGGAAATATAGACTATACAGTGAAGAATATGAGAAGAGTGTAGCATGTGGTTCATTTTGGGAAAGATTTTTTTCTAACTGGGGAAGACCATACTACTGTCCAACCTAATATTCCCTTAATAATAAGATTCCACACTCCTTAGGTCTTCATGAGCTCTGAGAGTTACTACTTGTGTAAACTCAGCCTGGTTATTTCATCTGCAGATGCCCTCAATATCCTGATTTGTAAAATAAGAAATATAATGGTACCCCCTGCTTACTGCTACTGTAAGAATAATTGAGCTTCCTGGTGTTAAGTATCTTAAATAGTGATGGGCCTATAGAGGTTGCTTAGTAAAAGTTTGCTCTCATCAATATCCTCCTCCTCATTAGTATTAATCAGTAATTAGCTTTTCTAAGCCTGACACGCTTTCAATTATATTTTCCAGTCTTGTTTCCTAATCTTGGACCCTTTATTTCAGCCAAACTGCACTACTGACGTTTCCAGCACATCGTTTGGTTTTCAAACTCGGAGTCTCCATGTTTTACTTCATCTGGAGTATCATTACCCAGCCACTTCTTTCTCCTATTGAGATCTTGCCTTTATTTCAAGGCTCTCTCATCCTGGGTGTCTGAGTTCTCAGAGCTCTGTTTTTACCCATCTTATAACATTTGATCGCATTCATCAGAGTTCCTCCTTAAACCAGGGGTCCCCAACCTCCAGGCCATGGACCAGTACCTCCTGTCAGATCAGTGGCAGCATTAGATTAGAAATAAAGGGCACAACAAGTGTAATGTGTTTGAACCATCTCAACCCCACCCACCCCGCTCCAGACCATGGAGAAACTGTCTTCCACAAAACTGGATCCTGGTGCCAAAAAGGTTGGGGACCACTGCCTTAAACTATAAATTTCTGGGATATAAAGACATTTTTGGTAGGCATTTCACCCAATAGTATGCCAATTAGAGTCAGTGAAATTTTTGCTGAATCAAATCAATGCAAAATAGTTAAAACATAGAATGCGCATGGTATGCTAAGTTTCCTCAGTCATGTCCAACTTTTTGTGACCATGTATACTGTAGCCCATCAGGCTCCTCTGTCCATAGAATTCTCCAGGCAAGAACACTAAAGTGGGTTGTCATGCCCTCCTCCAGGGGATCTTCCCCACCCAAGGATCCAACTTGTGTCTCTTAGGTCTCCTGCACTGGCAGGTGAGTTCTTTACCACTAGCACCACCTGGGAAGTCCCAAAATACAGGATACAGAGTGTGAATGTATACAGTTATTATGCTATTTATAAGAAAACAGACTGTCTAACCCTGAATCAATAGATCTTGACTCTCCATCTATAGCAAATAAATAAGTTGTTCATTTGATCTTCCCAGAAAATGATAGCATTACTGCAATGTTTGCTTGCTGCCAATAAATTTCATGCTTTGACAAGCCTTTCTTCATCATGGAAAACAAACACCCCACCCTTAAAAGTGTTGTGAACAATGACGAACTCTTGCCATGATGTTTCTGATTTTCAAACTGCAATTTGATCCCTGCCCATAATTGCACCTACAGAAATGCAATTATCCAGATTTTTTTTTTGGTCTTTTTTTACTTTGATCAGATTATTAGCTGTTGCATGAAATTTAGCTGGAGAATGATAGGATATTATCCTCTACATTTCATTTTATTAGGATTTAGCTATTAGGAGACACTAAAACAAAACTTCAGGACACTGTAAATTCTAAAAGACAGCACTATTAAAATACTGACACTTTCAAGATTTGGCACTTTGCTATGTCTACTATTTATTATATTATACTACCTAGAACCTAGAGGTGTCTGTCTTTTCAAAACTAATAGCCTCAAAAAAATTCCACTGAATAACGTGTTGTAAGCTCACATGATCTCTTTACCAAATACTCAAAAAGTAAAATTCATGATCACCAATTATGACTTCACATCAGGTATGCATATGAAACTATTCTGTTATGTGGTTAGTAATTTATCCAGATGAGAATGATAGCCAGTGGAAGAAAAGAAAGAGAATGACAAACAGAATTTTTGTCATTGATTGCACATAATAGGGGATTATCATAGAAATGCTTTCTATTTTTTCTTAAGATCGGTCTCAAAATGTCTGATCTTTACCTACAGAGTATTATTTTCCAGAGTATAGTTAAAAGCATGGATCCTGGAGTCAGACTGCTTTCCAAACCCCAGCCACATTACTGGGAGAACAGAGCTGTGTAAACTGAAAACAGACTTGACCTCACAAAGCCTCAGTTTCCTTGTTTGTGAAATAGTAATACTAATAGTATCTACAATATAGTGTTGTTGAAGAAATAAATAAGTTGAGGAAATCAAGGGCCAACAAAGATTTGCTTTTGTTTTTTATTCTCAGTGAACCCATTCAGATTCAGAATCAAAATCTGAATTGATTTACTGGCAATAGATAATCAATTTAGTAGTGAAGGACATACACTAGAGGACATTCAAGCTAAATAACCATTTGCATAGAACTATTCACATAATTGAGAAAAATGTGCCACCTTAGTCTAAACTCTTTGAACGACTGCCTCAATTCTCCACCTCACTTGGCATCTATAGACAAGGTCTTCATGTCCAGTATCCACTGAAAGTTTCTGTATTTCAAATAAAAATAATAGTTGCCGTCAAGTATGTAAATGTCCATAATCATTGTAATTTTTGTAAATTATAACTGTCAGTGGTCACAAACCTACCCAATGAAAACATAAGGTAACAATTTAGCCTTTCTATTACTACTCTCAGAAAAGAAGAGCCACTTGTAGGAAACTTAAGAAGGAAGGCAAATTTATAACATTTATTCTAAAAATAGGGGATCTTTTTCCCCTCTCCCAGTGGGATTATTTCTAAGGTAATATTTGCTAGAAAATATCTTTAGACAAAATTTTACCACTGCTTTTAATTTTCATTACAGAGTGATGATACACAGTGCTACTTTAGCTTCGGTAGACAACATTTAAAGAATATGCTTGAAATATCTAGGTATATTATAGTTAATGTAAATAAACCTATATTTTTGGTTCCAATGATTAAAAATTATGTTTGTTTATACTCTGCTTTTATGGTTTTAAAATTTCATAAAAATTTCTCCAAATAAAATACAGTACTCAATGTAAATATTTGCATTTATTAGAAATGAGATCTACATGATATTAACTATATGTTATGTATTCATATTTATTTTGTTGAACTCTGTCACTTTCATGATACAAACTCTGATCAAGGAAAAGGATATAAGATAAGCCAATTAGAAAATATATTGTCACACTGTTAAATTGGGGATGGTCTCGGGGAAAAGTAGGAACACAAGGAAATTCAGTTCTTTTATTGCATTTAAATATAATGAAAATATATTATGAATTTTTTGAAAGGATAATTCTCAGTATGCTTAAAATTGGACATTTAAAGGATGCTAGTTTTGTTAATTACATGTTGCTTGGATGCTTAAATAAGTCAAAGACTTTAAGTCTAAAGGTAACCCTGCCATGTTTCTAACTGTCCTCAAAATAATTACAGAGTGGAGCCTGACTGTCACTCATGGGTATCTAGTCCATTGTGTGAGGAGAAAAAGAAAATGGTGGCTCACGCATTAGCACATCACCCATGGCTACAGCAATGACAAGACAGATTAGGATGTATATTAAATCTCACACATGACTGCTTTTCTGTATCAAGGTAAAAAATCCTTGCTCTTACATACATTAGGGACCAGTGTTAGTCTGACATCTATATTAATATTGACAGTATATCAACATTCTTTTTTACACTTACTGAGTCAATAACTAGTCTAAACCTGGTAAAACTTAGATAACAAAAATGAAAAAAAAAAATCTAGCAGGCAGTCTTATATTCTCATATCTAAAAAAATTCACCCCCCTCAAAGTACTGGGCTTTTATGAATTATCAATCCTTCCGCAATACATCAACTGGCATACACAGCTGTGACTCAGTAATCCAATCTCATTTATCAAAAAAAGAAATTTGGTAGATAAAGAATGGTTCTAGAAACAGAAACTCCTGCACAGACAATAACATGAATATTATATGCATAGGAGACATTATTTTAAAAAGCTAGATTAATGCCATTGTATTGATTCACCTTCTGTACATTATTTTCACAGATAAGAAGACATTGTTAGGCAGTAATCCTGCTTCCAAAATAACCAGAGTTGAGAAATACACATGGTGCTTACAAAAATAGGAAATAATCAAATTGCTTAATTTAAGATTTTTAACATCTTTATCTGTAGCATATTTATCTGCATCTACCAGGTTGAGAATCAGAAGCCCCATGTGAATTGGATTAGAGAACGCAAGTCGTTATTTACATTGTGTTAAAATATCACAACACTACACAAAATCCTATCTTCATTTCAAGGCAATATCTTGGCTTCATTAATAATTAAATGTTGTTTTCCAAAGATGGCTACTTTACACTCTGCTTTGAAGTATGTTACCTTTACTGTTATTTTCAAAGATACAATAATGCTTTTAAGGTGCACACATATTTTCTATACATTACTCAAGAATGCAGCACAATAAAACATTCACTTTTTCCAGTCTTAGACTAGCTTCACCATATCACTGAATGAAGAGATGTATATTTTAAAAAATCAATATTATTTTTAAAAAAGAAAACAAGAGCCTGTATTCTTCTAAAGCTTATATTCAAATGGTTGACATTTCAATTTTAGTAACTACGTTGCGGTTGGAAGCACCATCATTCAGGAAAAATGAAATCATGAGGCAACGAAGCAAAGTTCTTTTGATTTTAAATGCATCATGCAATGACTCTTCAAGAGTCACTCATCTCCAAAGTCAGGTAAGCTTTTATTAAAACATGCCTTTGATAAAAACTACCTTTCTCCTTTTTCCAGCACTCTGTGGAAGGTGACTCGGGTTAAAGTGATGTTCTTAGTAATAATTATCTCTATAAGATCCATGCTATCATTTATGTAAGTCCTTGAAAATGATGCCATTTTGTGCGACCGGGACAAAATTGCGACCATGATTATAAACCCTTCCATCAGGCAACCCCACTGGCAAACAATGGCAGGAATAAGAGGCCTTTCTGTGCTCTTCCACCAATGCCGCCCTAGACTCTGCTAGCAAGATGTACGTCAAAGAAAAGATGTACAGAAATACAGGCATAGGAGAGTAATTTGCACTCTAATGCTTTGAGATGTTTATAGTGTTAAAGCTGCTTAATTATCAATAGAGGCCCTGAAAAAGTTAAAGGAGTATTTTAACTAGCAATAAAACTATCATGATTACCAGAAATTCTGTCCTTCACTGGAGGTTGTTTTTATGCTCAACAAAATGATGTTAAATTAACTATTTTCATCAACAGATGGTCTGTAGGATAATGGCTTGTACTTTTTAATTTCCTTTTTGGCAGTACATCATGCCAAATGTTAGCAATGTCAATAGTCTTCATTAGAAGTTGTCTGATATTGTTGGGATGTTTTGTACAGACACTCATTTTCCCCCCAGTATTAGAAATGGAAATCAGAGAAGTTTAAGGAGTACAGAAAGATAAAAAAAATTAATATACTTAAGTGAAGGGAAAAGGAATCTATTTCAAATTCTAAGATTAAAAATTTAAGATTTAAAGTTTTTAGTATTTCTTTTCATCTCCACAGCATTGCTGTAATTCAGAAACCAGTAATCTTTACTCTCACAAAAAACATCTTTTGTCCCTAACCCTTATTCTTAACAAGGGGTAAGTGATGCCCCATTTATAACATTTTTCAATTCATAGAGTCCACATGTGGCCGTGTACTAGCATAGCCAGACAGAGTGTACATTTCAAAAAAACTAAACCTCATAAATCTCCAGAAATTCCTCACATCTATTATGTTTACCTTCTGCTGCTGATGAGCCTGTTGGGCTCTGTACAGAGGAAATTACAAGCGCTCCAGAAGATTTGGCAAGAAGATGCTAGAAGAAACAATGGGCAAAAAAAAAAAAAAAATTCTTAACTGAAGCATCATATCCAGCTTTGGCTACCATTTACATATTTGAGATTACTAGCTAGTAAAGTGGAAATTCCACTGAAATGGAATAAATTGTTTTCTGAAATCCCTATCTGATTATTGTTGGTTATGTCTGAAATTAAACATTTTAAGCTACACTCAATACACTGTATGGAATGCAACTGAAGGCTAACATTCTTATTGAAAATCTGCCTGTTTATACAGTTTTCCAATTAAGAATCAAAGTATTTGTATCTACCTGAAACTTTTGCTTCTAGCCTTGTGCTCACTTTTGTATTAATCTCTATTATCCAATAAATCTTTATTTATTAGATATTTGGAGGCTGTTGTAATAGCTGCTATCTAGTAAGAAAATGCCAGTTGAAATATTTTATATTCACACATTTAAATATCACTGGAAATAAGCTTAAAGTTGATGCCAAGGGAAATGCTTATGCCTAAGACATATGCTGCAGAATGTTAAGAACTTCGTTAAATCAAAAAATCTTCCACCAAAATTATGTATACACAATGCAAACACAATCAAAGTTAAAAAAAGTACAAGTAAAAAATAGCCTAACCACTGTGCTGGCCTTTTTTTCTTTACTCATTCTAAATATCAATTTTCCTACTAAGTTGACTGGTTATCCTGAAGACACAATTTTATAATCCATATAAGAAAATGGTCTTAAAGAAAGCTTCATTACTCTTGTGTTTGAAGATGACTTAATTTGTATGCTTCAATTTTACTAAACATGTCATTGCTATTGGCTATTACATTTCATTCATTATAAAGAAAAAATGAATAAGAATATGAATTTAAAAAAAGAATAAGAATGTGCAGATCCACTTAACAGGAATTACTCTTGGAATAAAGTTGGAGGTAAAACTACTCCTAAAGAATAAATAGAAGAAAACGAAACAAAATGGAACCACAGAATGAAGATCAGGTATCTATGATTCCCCACAAAAAGCAAAAAAAAAAAAAAAAAAATCACAGTTTATGTATCTTACCAAAAAGAGAAATCATAAAGTCATCAGTTAACCTCAACCACACAACCTGTCAAATCAGCAAATACTTCCATATTTATCAATTATGGGCCCAACCACTTATCTGATATACTAACCATTCATCTCCCTTTGCACCATTCCCCT